>NC_079216.1:0-300000 GCF_029633865.1 Lampris incognitus | reverse complement strand
AGAGGATTTGGGAATGTTTGCAATCACAGCATTGTAAGATGGAGACAGATGTACTCTTAGGGCACCCCCCCCCCAAGTTCAGGGTGATCTTTCCCTCTTCACATAGATAATAATAATAATAAATCAATCTTGTATAGCGCTTTTCTAGTACTCAAAGTCGCTTTACAATAAATGGGGTGAAACAAGACGACAGATGAACATAACACAGACATACAGGGGTGGATGGGAAGGGGGGCTACGAGAGGGAGAAGCGGCAGCCACACACGATGCTAGCAGTACTCTCCAGCTTGGACAGATATAAAGGGAAAGAAAAACAAACATAATAAATCACAGATGCAGGTCAAGCACTCAGTCCCCAGCCTGCCCCAGACCAGGGGTGTATGAGCGGACGGGGGGGGGGGGCACGAGAAGGCAATGGAGAAAAGGTGTGTCTTGAGACGGGATTGGAAGAGTGGGAGGGATTCTGAGTCTCTAATGATTTGGGGAAGTGAGTTCCAGAGCCTGGGAGCTGCTCTGGAGAAGGCTCGGTCACCAAAGCCGCGGAGGTTGGACCTGGGGGTGGAGAGAAGGGAGGCTGAGGTGGATCTGAGGGACCAAGAGGGTTGTTAGGGGGAGAGGAGATAGATTAGGTATGGGGGAACCGGTTTGTGAAGGGCTTTAGAAGTAAGAACCAGGATTTTGTAATTGATCTGGTGGGAGATGGGTAGCCAGTGGAGGTCTTTTAGGACTGGGGTGATGTGGTGCCAGGATTTGGTGAAAGTTAAAAGTCGGGCGGATGCGTTCTGGACCATTTGGAGTCTCTTGATAGAGCTAGCACTGATGCCATAGAGGAGTGAGTTGCAGTAATCAAGGCGGGAGGAGATGAAGACATGGATCAGTATCTCAGCTGCAGGGTGTGTGAGAGAGGATCTTATTTTTGCAATGTTGCGAAGGTGGTAGAAGGAGGATTTGACCATTTGGCGGATATGTGGCTCAAGGGAGAGGGTGGGATCAAGGATCACCAAGGTTGCGTGCCTGGGGGGAAGGGGAGACAGTAGTGCCATCGATGGTGAGTGCAAGATTGTTAATTTGGCTGAGAGTGGACTTGGAGCCAATAAAGAGGAGTTCAATTTTGTCACTGTTGAGTTTGAGAAGGTTTTGCTGCATCCAGACTTTTAACTGCAGACAGACAGGAGTCGATGTGAGAGAGGGGTGGATTGTGAGGGGATGTGGTGCTGAGGTATATCTGGGTGTCATCAGCATAATAGTGGAAGTCCAAGTTGAAATGGCAGAGAATCTGACCAAGAGGGAGGATGTAGATGATGAAAAGGAGTGGGCCGAGTACAGAACCTTGGGGAACACCAGAGATGGCCTCTTTGACTCCCCGTTCAAACCAGCTTTCCTCCCTATCAAGGATGTGCACATCCTCATCCTTTAATGAGTCGCCACTGGCCTGTAGATGGTGTAGACTGTGGAGCTCTGGTCTGTAGATGGTGTAGACTGTGGAGTCCTGGTCTGTAGATGGTGTAGACTGTGGAGTCCTGGTCTGTAGATGGTGTAGGCTGTGGAGTCCTGGTCTGTAGATGGTGTAGGCTGTGGAGTCCTGGTTTGTAGATGGTGTAGACTGTGGAGTCCTGGTCTGACGTGTTAGCTCTCCTGTCTTGTGTCATCCTCTTGGCCAGCATCTGTTTAGTTTCCCTGATGTACAAGTCGCGGCAATCCTCCTGGCACTTAACAGCTACACTATATTGCTCTGATTGTTCCGGGGGACCCGATCCTTGAGGTGGACCAACTTCTGGTGCAGCGTGTTTTGGAGTTTGAAAGCAGCTGAGACGTGGTGTTTGAAAATACACATCTCAACTGTTCTGACACTCCCACCACTTACAGAATCACCACTGGTTTACACTTAGACAGCTGTTGTCCTTCTTTTCTGTTCAATCAGCTGGTGCACTGTTTGGGCATTTTCCTGGCTTTGACAAACACCCAGTTAGGATAACCACATTTAACCAGTGCCTGTTTAATGTGGGATTTCTCTCCTTCCTTCCCTCCCTTATAAGGGTGGGGACACCTGAAGTCACTGTATTGTTTATAAGGGTGGGGACACCTGCAGTCACTGTATTGTTTATAAGGGTGGGGACACCTGCAGTCACTGTATTGTTTATAAGGGTGGGGGTACCTACAGTCACTGTATTGTTTATAAGGGTGGGGATACCTGCAGTCACTGTATTGTTTATAAGGCTGGGGACGCCTGCAGTCAGGTGAGACTGAAGAGGTCACTGAGATGATGATGAACTGTATCTGTCAACAAACGTTGTGTCCAGATGAACTGATTCAACTGGATTATTGAGCATGCATACAGACATAAATATTACTGTTTTCACATTTACTCTGATGTACTCTACACTGATAACCTGCAGTAGCACACTAACTTTTAGAGAAATTATTATCCTGTTATCAAAAAAGTTAAATTTTCTTCTGCCACTTAGTTCTCAACTTTAATTAGACTTCAGTTTCATGAGTTGAGCTCACTGTAAAACACCTTTGGCCTCCAGTCTTACTGAGAGTAATTTTACTTTGGGACCTCTTCTACATTGTATTATGTGATAAGCTAGTCTAAACCAATTTGAATGGGTCAAGTGATGGAAGCACATTGTTTTAACTGCAAGCATGTCTTGCTGTTTTCAGACAAATCACTTTTGTGAAATCAGAATCAGTGTGCTGCTTAGTCACATCAGCCTGTAAAGCTGTGCTGGGACAGTGGCTCTGTGGCTCGGCTGCCCTCACTCCCTGTGATCTACTGAGAGGGAGCTCAGACATGTTGCATGGTGATCAGTGTAATCAACATTCCAGTAATCAACTGGTTTGGGTATCTGTGTTGACATTTATCAATGGCGGTTTACCAGTGGTCAGTTAAGCTTTCAGTTCCCATCATGATCCATATTTTATCTTCTCTTGGCAGGCGTTCTTCATGAGGGCCCGTCCACAAGCCGTGGAACAGGAGGAACCCTGGAGCTTTCTCAGAATGCTAGAGTTGATGATGGACCCCAGGTGGAAACATCAACACAGGCCAACACATCCACAGCTTCTATTGGTAACCTCTAATTCTGTGCTATTGGCCATTATGTTTTCTTTAGTGTTTTATTCATAAAGTGTATCCCCACTACTGCCAGCAAGGCTTGGGTATTGAGAACCATTTCTGGCTTGGAACTGGTTCCTAGTTTCCATGTACCAGGTTGTTCATTAATTAACATAAGTTTCGAAGCAGCTTATTGAATCCTGAAAGTGTAGTATCAGTCACATTCACAAAACCAGTGAAATACATCAGCCCGGTATCAATGCAGTTTGTGAAATATTCACGACATTTAATCTATTTATTTGTGTACACGGACACGAATTTTCCTTTTTTTTTCGTGACACTCAGCACGACTTTCAAACTTGCTGAGGATCATGGGTAGGCTAACGTAGCTTTCCGCTACTGAAAACGACCAAAACAAGCTTGATTTCTCAGAATCAAAGGAGAAATAATGAAAACGGATGGGCGTAACATTAGCCTGTCATATTGAGAAATGTTAAAGATGTCTTTAAAATCCACTGGACGATTGTCTCCAGCCCTAACCCTAACCTATATACGGCTTCTGCGCTCCCGAGTCCCGATTAATTAAAAAAAAAATGTGGTGCAGACACGAAACAGCCTTCCAACTGAAATACAGTTGTATTTCGTGCTGATCAGCATGTTTTTTTTTAAATACGTGTTGCACAGCACGAATCCATAGATTAATCATTCGTGTCTATGACATGAAAAGACGTGATACTGTGTTGAATACATTTAGCATTTAAGTAATAAAAGTCACCTTTTACATATATGAAAGTACAGTCAACTGCCTGGACCTGGTCACCAAACATCTCTATCGCTGTCACAGAAAGGTGAATCAGTTCATCTGGACACGATGAGAGAAACGTTTCTTCATCATCATCTAAGTGACCTCTTCAGTCTCACCTGACGGCAGGTCACCCTTATACGCTTATAAACAATACAGTGGCATAACGATTGAAAACAACCATCTGTTTTGTCTGTAAGTTGCTGTGACCATTAACTAACAGTTACAATGGCAATGTATGCTATTCAGAATCAAAGTCATGTTTACTGGCCATGTAGGTTTGCACTACATGGAATGTGACTCTGGTTTTGTGGCTCTCTCGGTGTACTTAACTTAGAATAACAACACTACAACACAACAATCCTCACATATATACACAAGGACTAACTTATACAGGTGAAATAATAGGTGATAAAGTGCAGTGCTGCAGAGAATATATCAGAGATGCTGAAATACATGTTAGTAGCTTACTTAGTACATACATGTCTGAGGTAGATGTACATGACAGAGTGTACAAGTATACGTGAACAAGCTCAAATCTTGAACATAGGACATTGCAGTCTGTTGGTAAGTGATTTAAATTTGATTCAGATTTAGGCCGTTAATCAGGCTTTGTTGGGCTGAGCACTTGCTAGTTTCACTCTCTGAGCTCCCAATAGGTGGGTCAGCTGACACGGGTCATGCCCTCTATTGCTTCCTTTGTTGTGAAAATCAGATGGGGGCGGGATTTTCACCAACAGCTTATAATAGAGATTGAAGTAAACCCAGCAGAACAAGCTCTGCTCTTGAAAATAGGAGATTGCAGTCGTTTGGTAAGTGATAGGAAACTTGTTTTGATTTGGATATAGGTCGTGTCAGGCATGATTGGGCTGAGCACTTGCTAGTTTCACTCTCTGAGCTCCAATAGGTGGGTCAGCTGACACAGGTCGCACCCTCTATTGCTTCCTTTATTGTGAAACTCAGATATGGGCGGGTTCAGCTGTGGTACTTCCTGGTATTTAGACCAAACAGGGTAAAGACCTGAGAGTCTACCTGTGCGAGTCAGAGCAAGGACACCAACTGGTAATTCCCTTTTCTGCTATTTTCTCTCATTACCTGCCTCACCCACCATGTGCTACAAAGACATCCCTGTCATTCAAGGTTATCGAAAACATCGCATCTGTCGCAGATAATGCAACCCTGAGAACCTCTATTGACTCAGGAAAGCCTCCTCTACTCACTCCTCCTTTACTTTTGGCTTATGGAATTGCCAATCGGCTGTAAATAGAACATAATTTATCCAAGGACTTGCTAATCTCTCAGACATTCAAGTACTAGCCCTGACCGAAACCTGGATACGTCCAGAAAACACTGCCACACCAGCCGCACTCTCTGTTGACTCTGCTTTCTCACACATGCCCTGTTCTGTTGGGCGTGGAGATGGTACAGGTGTCCCCATTTCCAAAGACTGGAAATTCACTAAGCTTTCTCCACTAAGCAACAACTGTGTTTGGCTAGAGATGCTGGTCAGTCCTCAGCTTTATTGCTGCTAGATTTGTCAGCTGCCTTTGACACGGTTAACCACCAAGTCCTCCTCTCCACACTCACTGAGCTTGGTATCTCAGGATCTGCCCTCCGCTGGTTCATGTCCTACCTCTCAGGGAGATCTTTCAGAGCATCTCGGAGGGGAGAAGTCCAAACAGCACAGCTTATCCACAGTGGTACCTCAAGGATCAATGCTCGGTCCCCTTCTCTTCTCAATATACACCACCTCACTTGGTGCAATCATCCGCTCCCGTGGTTTCTCATACCATTGCTATGGTGATGATACCCGGCTCTTCCTATCATTCCCGCTAGATGACCTCACAGTCTCGGCACAGATATCGTCATGCCTTGCTGATATCTCTGTATGGATGAAAGAACGCCACCTTCAGCCTAACCTATCTAAGACTGAGCTCCTTGTCATCCCAGCCAGTCCATCCTTACAACAACAGATCAATATCCAGCTCGAATTAACTCACCTCATACCCACAAAGTCTGCCTGAATCCTGGGTGTCATGACTGATGACCAACTAATCTCTAAGGTTCACATGGCCTCGATTGCTTGGTCATGCTGATTTGCCCTGTACAACATCAGGAAAATTAGACCCTACCTGTCTGAGCATGCAGCACAACTCCTGGTACAGGCTCTTGTAATATCTCGCGTTGACTACTGCAACTCCTTACTGGCAGGTCTCCCTGCATGCACTTTCAAACCTCTGCAAATGATCCAGATTGCGGCAGCACGTCTGGTCTTCAACCAACCCAAAACAGCACATGTCACTCCGCTGTTCATATCCTTCCACTGGCTCCCAGTTGCTACCTGCATCAACTTCCAAACCTTGATGCTTGCTTACAAAACAGCAACTAAAACAGTTCCCACCTACCTGAACTCCCTCATTCAGGTCTACACTCAGTCCCACTCACTGCGCTCTGCCAGTGAAAGGTGCTTGGCAATTCCGCCACAACGAGGCCCTAAGTCACTAGCCAGACTCTTCTCTTCTGTAGTTCCCCGGTGGTGGAACGCGTTACCAAACTCCATTCGATCCACTGAGTCCCTCTCCATCTTTAAGAAGAACCTAAAGACCCAGCTTTCTCCAACACCTCCACACCTGATGGTATTAATATACAGTGCATCCGGAAAGTATTCACACCCCTTCACTTTCCCCACATTTTGTTATGTTACAGCCTTATCCCAAAATGGATTAAATTCCTTTTTTTCTCATCAATCTACACACAATGTCCCATAATGACAAAGTGAAAAAGGTTTTGTAGAAATTTTTGCAAATTTATTAAAAATAAAAAAACTGAAATATTGCATGTACATAAGTATTCACACCCTTTGCTATGACACTCAAAATTGAGCTCAGGTTCACCCGGTTTCCACTGATCATCCTTGAGATGTTTCTACATCTTGATTGGAGTCCACCTGTAATAAATTCCATTGATTGGACATGATTTGGAAAGGCACACACCTGTCTATATAAGGTCCCACTGTTGACAGTACATGACAGAGCAGAAACCAAGCCATGAAGTCAAAGGAATTGTCTGTGGACCTCCGAGACAGGATTGTATCGAGACACATATCTGGGGAAGGGCACAAAATAATTCTACAGCTTTGAAGGTCCCGAAGAGCACAGTGGTCTCCATCATTCGTAAATGGAAGACATTTGGATCCACCAGGCCTCTTCCTAGAGCTGGCCGCCCAGCCAAACTGAGCAATCGGGGGAGAAGGGCCTTGGTCAGGGAGGTGACCAAGAACCCGATGGTCACTCTGACACGAGCTCCAGCGTTCCTCTGTGGAGATGGGAGAACCCTCCAGAAGGACTACCATCTCTGCAGCACCATCTCTGTTAAGCAAACTTCTGAAAAGTAAAAATATGAAATGCAAATCTGTTACACATGAACAGGACTGTGACATTAAAAACACTTGAAGGAAAGCAGAGGAGTTGACCAGCCCACTGTATACATCAGTTTTTCCTTGTGTGTATGAAAAGCCTCCTGGGAATTTAGGCAAGCATAAAAGTTTTAATATGACATTTGTTCATATATATATATATGTATATATATCTTGGCATTTCTATACAGTTTGACTTTTAAGCAATTTTGAAATCAGCATATGACTATCCTCATGAACTAACAGCACCGCCGTACTCACTCACACCCTGGTTACATCCCGTATGGACTACTGCAATTCTATCCTCTTTGGTCTTCCCCTCAAGTGTCTTCATAAACTTCACTTGGTCCAGAATCCAGCTGCCCGTATCATTACCAGAACTCCTTCCATAGATCACATCACTCCTGTTCTTCAGCAACTCCACTGGCTCCTTGTTAAATACCGTATTGACTTCAAGATCCTGCTCCCCACCTTTAAGGCCCTTAATAACTTAGCTCCTTCATATTTTTTCTGAACTCCTTTATATCCACACGTCCTCCTGCACTCTCAGATCCTCTTCTGCTCTCCAACTTACTATACCATCAGCCCGCTTGACTACCATGGGGTCTAGAGCCTTCAGTCATTCTGCTCTCCGCCTATGGAGCTCTCTCCCACAAGACATTCACAACGTTGACTCTCTTTCAGCCTTCACATCCCATCTCAAAACACACCTTTTCACACGGCATATTCAATCTGACCCACGCTTCATTGAGTTTTGTGCAGGTGATGATTTTATACTTATCTGTTTTGTTAACTTTTCATTGTCTGCCCTGCTTTGTTTTGATTTTATGCTGTCTGATACAGTGCTGCGGGTTTTTTTTTACTGTGTTCTGTAAGGTGTCCTTGAGTGCTCTGAAAGGCGCCCACAAATAACTTGTAAAATAAATGTATTATTAAAAATGCAGCAACTGTTGTGCAATGTGGAGTCAAACATTTTCATCAGGGTGGCTGTCTACTAATGATAATTTTATTTGTATAGCACTTTTCAAGTTAGGCGCACAAACTGCTTCCCAAAGACAGCATAAATAGAAGTAAAACACAAGAACAGCACAGGAAAAAACACAGGAATGGCAAAATACAAGCACACAATTAAGACCATATAAAAGAAATGTGAAAGTAAATCATCCAGAAGGTAGAATAAGTGGAACTATTAAAATAAACTTAAAATCAGGTGGTTGCACAGCAGAGATGTATTATGTGAACAAATGAGACTAGCTGTTAGATGTCTGTGAATGTTCTCATTCATCCAGGTCATGGTTATCCAAAGGAGTTGAATCAAGTGCAACTGGACTTGGTATATATCCGTGAAGACGTTTCGCCTCTCATCCAGGAGGCTTCCTCTTGGATGAGAGGCGCGAACTGAGGAAGAACTGAGGAAGCCTCTTGGATGAGAGGCGAAACGTCTTCACGGATATATACCAAGTCCAGTTGCATTTGATTCAACTCCTTTGGACTAGCTGTTAGGCGAAAAGGCAAGTGTGTAAAAATGTGTTGTGAAGACAGGATTTAAAAGCAGAAACTGTGAACAGTGTCAGCAGATCGAATACTACCTGGAAGAGTGTTCCAAAGCTGAGGTGCCAGTACAGCAAACACTCGATCATCCTTTGACCTTAACCTCAACTCTGGAACAGCTAGCAGGCCTAACCCAGTAGATCTGAGAGGCCTTTTTGGACACTAAGGAGTTAAGAGTCCATGGATGTACTCCAGCACCTGGCCAGGGAAAGCCTTGTAATTCATGAGTAAGAGTTTTAAATCGATTCTAAAAGAAATTGTTAACCAGTGCAAGGAGGCTAAAACTGGGGTGATGTGAGAAGAACGTTTGGTCTTCGTCAGAAGTCTGGCTGAAGAGTTCTGCACAATCTGAAGTTGAGCTACATCTCAGGCACTAAGGCAGGTAAACAGGGCATTACAATAGTCCAGGTATGAGGAAATTAAAGCATGAATAATTTTCTTTGTATTGCTAAAAGATAGCATTGCTCTGATCTTGAAAATATTCCTGAGTTGGAAGAAACATGATTGTACCAATTTTTTTGTTTGTCCAAAGCTTATCTCACTGTCGAAGATAACACCCAGGTTCTTAGCAGTGTCCCTAATATTTGGTATAAGGGGACCAAACAGTAGTCGTTGGACTTGATTACGGAGGTGCTAAGGGCCAATAATAAGCACCTCTTTTTTTGTCAGAGTTTAACTATAAAAGGTTTTGTGACAACCAGTCTCAGCTCCGTGGTGTGGCCACCTTGTTGCATTCCGTCGGTTTAATGGAGAGACATAACTGTGTATCATCAGCATAACAGTGAAATGAGATGTTGTGGCGATGAATGATATGACCTAATGGTAGCATATACCGAAAGAACAGAATTGACCTTTCGCAAAGTACCACCCCAGAACGGTGCTTGTCCAATCCTACTACCTTAGCAACGGTTTCTATGTGAGGGAGGTCTGTCAAGCTTTCAAACAGACAGCAAAATACTGAAACGGTGTGCCTATGGGATCTGCAAATCGGATACTCTGAAAAGTTTGGAGGGGGTGTAATTTTCTTTCACTTCCCGAAACCAAAAACGCAAGAAGCGCAGTGTTGGCAATGGATTTGGCAGTATAGCAGACCCCGTGGCCAGCTTAATCAATCCAAAATCAACAAAAATACCTGTCTGCTCCAAGCTAAGCTTGCTACTAGCTACTATTGATAGCTAATATAGCTAACATATTATTACTGTTACTTTTACCCACGCAATGATTATCAACATATCAACAACGTATTACTGACCAACAAAATAACATTATTAATGTACCTGCTGAATGTACCAGCTTAGTCTGTGGCCAGAGATTCCTAATTTGATAGCTAATTATAGCTAGCCCGCTAACATAGCTTTGTTATGCTAGTCACAGGTTAGCCAGGTTCCACCTTTCATTTCAGAGCATCAAGACCCGCGGGGAGGGTCGGCTGGGAGGGTCTCTGGCCAGTCTGACCTCCCCATATCCGGCCTATTTTAAACGTTTCTCCCCCTCTGGGAGCTCCAGGTAGGGACCGGCCGTTCGGAAAAGTTATCCCGCCCGAGGAGGTATATCGTTTGCCTTATTTTGTAGATAATACTGGTTCTGGTCCGAAGCTAAAACAAAATTATGGGGCAGTTCCCCCGGCCCCGGGGCATGTCCCTGGCTGCCCTGCGGCCCCCAGGAGCCCATACAGGACCCCCGAATAAGCCTGGATAAAAGAACGCCATGGGGAACCTTGGCCAAAGTCAAAACTATAATACAGTGACGTTGACAGTGGATTATTGATTATTTCAATTATAATTATTAATAATTATTAATTATTTCATTTTCAACATGTGCCTGAACATTGTTTTTAATGACAATAAACTGAATTGAATTATAAATATACCAATAACAGCTGAAATATCTAACTTACCCTACAGTGCAAGAGCCCAATTGGTCCACAATGTGTTTCAGAATTAGTTGATGGGGCTTCTCATTCTTTGATTGCGACCGGTAAGCTTTACCCGCACCTCCAGTCGCACCCGGCAGCCCGGAGTCCACGCAAGTCAGTTTTACTGTTAATATTCTGAATGTACCCCTCCTGCATACTGTAGCCTCTTCTGCCTTTCCCGGGACAATATTCAGGATGAATTACTCCAAAATACATCACGTATTTTCTCTGGGAATGCGCTGATTTCTTCCTTCATGTTTTGGGGTTTTCTGGCTACTTCCTGGATGGTTCTGAAAAGCTTGATGGGCATAGCAACAGTAACTAAGGGGGGGCAGGACTTTGCAAAAGGTCAGTTTGTCCAAGAATTGATCCTTGAGGTACATGTCACAGGTTATCTGTGCAGATAAAGAGATGAATAACAATCGAAACACAACATTTTCTATTTATGTATCTGTTTTATATTCATTTATTTATATGGATGCTACACATTGGTGGTGGTTGAAGTGAGTTACCCCCTTCAATGTGAAGCACTTTGGGTGTCTAGAAAAGCGCTATATAAATGTAATTAGTATTATTATCATTATTATTTGACAGATAGGAGGAGAACCAGTCCAGGGCCATTCCAGTAATGTCCATCAAATCCTTAAGTCTGTTAATTAGCGTAGCATGATCGATGGTGTCAAATGCTGTGCTAAGGTCAAACAACACTGATACAGAGCAGTGTCCAGAGTCTGCAGCCATTAATAAGTCATTTGTAAACCTTACAAAGCTGTTTTGGTGTGTGTAGCTTGAGAAATCCTGATTGAAATTTCTCAGAAATGCTGTTATTAACAGCCTCCAGAAGTCAAAGTGGGTGGGCATAGTGTTCCTTTTAATGCAACAATGAGGTCCTTATGCTAACATTTCCAGACTTAAGTGCTCATTCCGGGGTCTGATTGCAGCACGCCTTTGGAATACTACAGATCATCTGCAGCTATTAGTTTTTCACATTAATCTTGTGTGGATGACCTTGAGGTTCTCCTGGGTGTTTGCCTCAGGTCTCAGAAATTGTTCTCCATCCCTCCAGTTCTTACTTGTCTCTATTATTATGTCCATATTATTTTGGTTTTTCTTCTTCTGCTGATTCAGGACTGCCATAGACTTTTACCAGGTATTAATATCTTTGTGCTTGTATTTACATATAGTTCTTTAATGGTGGTAAGTGACTTATCATTTTGAGAGGTTCACTTGCAATACACAATATATAATGAACTAAACTTTTAAAGCTATTTTGTTTTCACAACTGATGCATTTCCTGCTCCACAATCCAGGTGAGACTTCAGAATTCGGTTCAGGGGAAGACGCTCTAGCACGGATTCGACGGCTGATTGCTGAAGGCGGTATGACTGCTGTGGTCCAGAGGGAGCAGAGCACCACCATGGCCTCCATGGGTGGCTTTGGCAACAACATCATCGTAAGCCATCGAATCCACCGAGGCTCTCAGACAGGGGCAAGCCGGCCTGCTGCTGACTCTTCTTCACCAGTCTCTTCTTCATCAGGTCCCCAGACCACTGACCCTTTGGAACAGAGACAGGTGTCTGTGTGGGGTCTTCCGGCACAGCCTGAACTCCAGCCTTCATCAGGGCCTGTTGATAACGTATTTGACAGAGCACATGCAGACAGTGACTCCTTAGCAGGTCCTTCATCTTCATCCTCTCGCAGTCCCCTGCCCAACAGCAACAATAACCACGTTAGCCCTGACAGTTTTTCTGGCAACCCTTACAGTAGGTAGTTACCCTTCTGGCCAAGAGGAGAGCACTGGCCAATCGGTACTGTCCAGCTAGATAAGTGGGTTGGCCGCTCCCACTCAAAGCCTTATCTCACATAGAATGGGTGCTGCTTTGGGTCTCCCACCCAGAAAAAAAGGAACACAAGAACCCAAATCCCATCCAGACCTCCCCACTTCACTTCCTCTGCACTTTGTCTACCACCATTGTTCCATGTCAGAAAGGGCTGCTAATAGAATGACGGCCAGCCAACGCTGAGCTTCTCTCTCTTTCTCTGCCTGTTGTCTTTTTGCATCTGCATTATGGAAAAGTTATCCTCTCGTCAAAGTGCCATGAAGAGGGGTGGGGGTATCATACACATACACAATTAACGTGCTGCATTCGGTGCCATGTGATATTGAACTTGATGTGAAATTGTGTGTGATGGAAGTGTAAAGTAAGTGAATTGAGCACTGCTTTTTTTTTTGTACCATGTGTAACTGATATGTGATCATGTTGAAAAACAGTTGGCGTGTGACCATGGTGGATGACTGTACTAACTAATCTACTGCATGTTTCAACAACGTTGCAAGAAAACAGCAACGCAAGAGGCTCGACACAAGAACCTTTTCCTGTAAGGGGACCTCTCCATCCTCACCCATGCAGTTGCACTAGTATGTTGGGTGCCAAGAGCTAGGTGTGTGTGTGTGTGTGTGTGTGTTTGTGTGTGTGTGTGTGTGTGTGTGTGTGTGTGTGTGTGTGTGTGTGTGTGTGTGTGTGTGTGTGTGTGTGTGTGTGTGTGTGCTAGTACTGTATGCGTGTATGTAGAGGTAATGTGTATGCCTTGCATTTGTGTGGAAGTATGCAGTACTGTGTGTAGTCGTAGTTCTTGTGTGTTTGTATGTAACTGAAGTATGCGTTTGCCATGGGGGTGTCTATGAGGCATATGTAGCATCTCATAAGTCTGATCTCTTCTGCCTGTGGGCGTGGCCTTTGGTTGTGGGCGTGGCCTTTGGAGTGCTCTGACTGGACCTTATTGGCTGCTCAAACCCTGACTCCTATAACAGGAAACTACAAGGAAAACTTGAATATTTGATCAAGCGCTACTTCTCTCCCGGCGTTTTGTGGACTGTCAGGCTCCATCATTTCAGTGCTGTTTTTTATTCGGAACGCGCGCTCGGCCGCTCCCTTGCAGGCTGCCGCGCGGTTCTGTACTGACAATGTTCAGGGTGTGTATGGGGTGGGATTTAGTTTGCCACCTTAAAGGACCTATGAGAACAGTTAGGAGTGTTTGTGTAATTCAAGACAAAGCTGTTTACTTTTTCTTTTTTTTTAACTATTTCTTCAGGTTAGTCACACTGAGCAGCCGCATGCAAAAAAAACATTTGCTAGCACTGTTTTAGTGGCAGGAAAGCAAAAAGAAGTTAAAAGAACCAAGTGATTTAAATGCTCCTCCTGGCTGTACTTGATCAACATTTTAATGAGCAACTGATTTGACTGAGCTTCTGTCTGTCTGTCTGTCTGTCTGTCTGTCTGTTGGTGTGTGTATTTATGTGTGCACTGGGGGAACAGGGATCATTCACAGATCATTGGGCCACCAACACATTTGCAATATTGCAATGGGCATACAAGGGTAAAATTGCTTTACCAAATATTACTGCTATATCAAACCATCAAGTTTGTACAATTCAGATACTAATCTTTGCTTTGACTTTTATGTGATGTAATTAAAGAACTTTGACAGTTTTTGTGACGAGGTGGCATCGTTAAAGCATCCGGTTTGTGCTGGTCCTTCAGAAGCTCCTCAACGTATTTGACTTTAGCAGGCGAGGCGGGGACCTGTGCAGTACCAGTAAGTCTCACAGATCAATAAAAGGAATTGCGCTGACGTCTAATTCTTGTATTTTGAGGACTTATACAAATTACTTGGACACCAGGGTCAACACTGTACTGCCTGCACTTTGCAGGCCTGCTTAAAGGCTCACCGGATCACGGTTCCCACATGTTTTGGCCGGAAAGAAGTTGGCTGACTGGAAAACCGTCACCTTTAGATGAGATGCAGGTCAGTGGGGTAAAGGCAGGGTGTCATAAAACCGTGACCTTACATTCTTCAACAGACTAATTATTTACCCACACCAATACTGAACTAGAAGAGTGCAGATCTCCGACAGGCGTATCGCCCCTTCTCCGGTGCTCAAACTTGGGGTGAAAAATCAGCTGAGGAATTAGCGCTCAATTGCAGTACGAAAGCGGTTTTTCAAAGGTTTTTGAGTCACCGCAACCATGAGAGGTCCTGGGTCTTGCAGCCACGACTGCACGAGACTCACCAGGCCGACAGGCGCTGACAGGTGCGCCAGATCAGCAGCGGACAGAAACCAGCCTTTCTTTGCTGCCATTGTGAGACTTGTGCAGCGCCCGAGTTGACTGGTCAGGAAATATGGAAACAGGTTTTAATGTGCAGCTAAAAAACCTAGCTAATAAAAACTTAGGCTGCGCATGTAGAGCGACAGGCTTTCTACATGCGCAGACTCCCTAGATGCGCAGCCTCTCTACATGCCTCTCTACATGCGCAGCCTCTCTAGACGCGCAGCCTCTCTACATGCGCAGACTCCCTAGATGCGCAGCCTCTCTACATGCCTCTCTACATGCGCAGTCTCTCTAGACGCGCAGCCTCTCTACATGCGCAGCCTCTCTAGACGCGCAGCCTCTCTACATGCCTCTCTACATGCGCAGCCTCTCTAGACGCGCAGCCTCTCTACATGCCTCTACATGCGCAGTCTCTTTAGACGCGCAGCCTCTCTAGACGCGCAGCCTCTCTACATGCGCAGCCTCTCTAGACGCGCAGCCTCTCTAGATGCGCAGCCTCCTTAGATGCGCAGCCTCCCTAGACAAGCAGCCTCCCTAGACGCGCAGCCTCTCTAGACGCGCAGCCTCTCTAGATGCGCAGCCTCTCTAGACGCGCAGCCTCTCGACGCGCAGCCTCCCTAGACGCGCAGCCTCTCTAGACGGGCAGCCTCTCTAGACGCGCAGCCTCCCTAGACGCGCAGCCTCTCTAGACGCGCAGCCTCTCTACATGCGCAGCCTCCCTAGACAAGCAGCCTCTCTAGACGCGCAGCCTCTCTACATGCGCAGCCTCCCTAGATGCGCAGCCTCCCTAGACGCGCAGCCTCTTTAGACGCGCAGCCTCTCTACATGCGCAGCCTCCTTAGATGCGCAGCCTCCCTAGACGCGCAGCCTCTCTAGACGCGCAGCCTCCCTAGACGCGCAGCCTCTCTAGACGCGCAGCCTCTCTACATGCGCAGCCTCCCTAGACAAGCAGCCTCTCTAGACGCGCAGCCTCTCTACATGCGCAGCCTCCCTAGATGCGCAGCCTCCCTAGACGCGCAGCCTCTCTACATGCGCAGCCTCTCTAGACGCGCAGCCTCTCTAGATGCGCAGCCTCCTTAGATGCGCAGCCTCCCTAGACAAGCAGCCTCCCTAGACGCGCAGCCTCTCTAGACGCGCAGCCTCTCTAGACGCGCAGCCTCTCGACGCGCAGCCTCCCTAGACGCGCAGCCTCTCTAGACGGGCAGCCTCTCTAGACGCGCAGCCTCCCTAGACGCGCAGCCTCTCTAGACGCGCAGCCTCTCTACATGCGCAGCCTCCCTAGACAAGCAGCCTCTCTAGACGCGCAGCCTCTCTACATGCGCAGCCTCCCTAGATGCGCAGCCTCCCTAGACGCGCAGCCTCTTTAGACGCGCAGCCTCTCTACATGCGCAGCCTCCTTAGATGCGCAGCCTCCCTAGACGCGCAGCCTCTCTAGACGCGCAGCCTCCCTAGACGCGCAGCCTCTCTAGACGCGCAGCCTCTCTACATGCGCAGCCTCCCTAGACAAGCAGCCTCTCTAGACGCGCAGCCTCTCTACATGCGCAGCCTCCCTAGATGCGCAGCCTCCCTAGACGCGCAGCCTCTCTACATGCGCAGCCTCCTTAGATGCGCAGCCTCCCTAGACGCGCAGCCTCCCTAGACGCGCAGCCTCCCCTCGCACTAATGCGACCAAATCTAATACGACCTTGCACTTGCCAAAAAAAAAGGCTTGCTATGCGACCAGTGTGGTCCAATCCTGGCCCATTCCTCATGGTCATCAGATCGGAGAGCTGGGCAAGCTGTCTACACACGCAGGCGCGGCTCAGCTGCGCCCTGGGGACTCGGGCTTGGCGCCAACGCGAGTATGCCCAACTAAACGGTGTTTGACTGCGATCATTTGTTCTCTTATTAGTATTTAGTGTCGTCAGCCAGGATCAGCAGTCAGGAACAATTATCTATCATGTACTTGCGTACACATGACATGGCATGACAGACATGACATGACATGGCATGACATGACATGACATGACATGGCATGACATGACATGTCGTCCCCAGCCCACAGCAGTGCAGCACAAAAACACGCATCCAAAACGTCCGGAAAACAACGCCACCAAAAACACAAACCCAGAGAGAACACGGCAAAAACACACAGGCAGGTAACAACACGGTCCACTCAGGGCACCACAGTCCAAAGTTCCGCTGTCCAGAGAACGAACCGACGCCAGCCAGGGTGAGTGTCGCAACTGCCGGTCTGCATGGGCTAGCGGTTAGCTTAGCCGGCCCCGCTTCCGCGTCCTGTCAGACCGCCCTCGGTGTTTCCTCTTGGCACAGCCCCGGGCAGGGCCGTGGACCCCGGGTCCTCAGGACGTGGCAGACCAGGCTCTCCCAGCCGATCCAGCGCCGGCTCTTCCAGCCATCAAACGAAATCGACAATCAAAATAAAAAGCTCCACACGATGACACAAGCTTAGACTTAGACAAAGCCGCGGCACAGTCGGTACGTACTGGCTGAAGCCGCTGCAAACGTGAGTTCGCGCCGCCATCTTCCATCTTCGTCCAAACTCCGTTAATGACGGTTGGTCACATCGCTGCCCGGTCAGAGTCAAGCGGCTCCCCCAGCGTCTCATAGTGTAGCGCGCTGGCGTGGCCGCTGGAGGCTGGAGGCAGGGGGCAGGGGGCAGGGGGCAGGAGGAAGGGGGCAGGGGGCTGGAGGCTGGAGGCAGGGGGCAGGGGGCAGGAGGCAGGGGGCAGGGGGCAGGAGGCAGGGGGCAGGGGGCAGGGGTCTCGTCGGAATGGCAGGCAGCTCCCTTGTCCCACATGTTGAAGCAATACTTATTTTTAACACGACTCTTTACTGTCCATCCTCTCACTCAAGTCCATTCTCGTCCCCCTCACCGCCTGCCTCTGTTCTCGTGATATCTTCCACTATACTACATCTTTCGTTAGAATTACAATTGTCCTTACTTTAACATCGACATAAAACTAACGACTAATGATAAATGAATTGTCTTGGTTTGTTTGTTGTTGTTGTTTTGGGTTTTTTTTGCCATTCTCAAACATAAACATAGACATATTGGAACAGTTCTGTTAATCTGATTTCTATTCTTAAACCAACATATTTCAAATATGTTCCAAATCAATCTAAAATCTCAATATTCAATAAAGCCGCTTTTTTCTTAAAGCTAACTTAAACAGATTTGGTTTCTTTCGCCTGGGTTTCTTAATGAAGTGTCTCTGTATCAGGCTGGCTTCTTGATAATTCTGCCACTTCTGGTGTCACTGATGATCTGGCTTCCTGTGGGCACTCTGCTGGAGCGCTCACAGCATCCTGTGTCATATTCATTGATATGGGATAATGAATTAGGCAGTTTTCTCAGATCATTTGTCTTTAATGAACTCCATCGGGCTTCCCCATGACATCTCTGACCTCAAGTACTTCCGTACGTCATATGTCATATCCTGTCGTATCAACTGTAACGTGATAGGTTACAGGAATACTACGTCTCCCTTCTTAAAATAAAATGCCTTCATAACATACAACACATTTGGCATCAATCGCATTTCTACTGCCCAGTAAGTAAACCCTGTTATGACATAAGTGCATTATTCTAAACATGCACATTTTTTAAAACACTAAATATTTCAAGGCAACAGTGAAAACATAACGTGTTATTTAAAAAAAAAATTTTTTTTAGCATATGATAAACAGAACACTCGAACGAGGTATACCCTTTAGGTAAGTAGGTAGGATAAAGAGGTAAGTATCGTATTCAAATCTTGCATTCAGTATGGTCAGTGCAATTCAAAATACAACATAAGCAAGATAAACAGGTAGTAGTAAACTTTAACTCTTGCATTTGGCATGTTCAGTGCAATTCAGAAAGTGTAACATTCGACATAATGATTATACATGTCTTTTAACAAATGTCCATAGGGCAGCGATCCGCCTACACCCTTTACATCTACAGGTCAAGGACTTTTCTTGGGTTAACTGCACGTCTAAACCTGGTACTGTACGTGTCTGAAGATGTAGTGTCCAGTGTTGATGTCCCTTGTTCTGTACCATCATTTGGTTCTGGCTGTACTTCACAGCTTGTGTGTGTAGTGTTGTCCTTTGACTGTAGCAGGTGATGACGATTGCGACGATTGGCTTGACCCTCATCAGTGTGGACATTGTAGGATCTCTCTGTGTCTGCAGGCTCAGTCACAGTGGCAGGTTTCCAACGTCCGTTTGGCTGTTGGATGTGGACTGTGTCACCACGCTTTAGTGTTGACAGTGGTCTTGCACTGAGGTCATAGTATTGCTTCTGTCTGTGCTGACACTACTCTCTTGGCATGCACAGCCTTCTGACAGACAACTTGGGGCTGGAGTTGTGTACCTGTGGTGGGACGTACTGGCCTCGGTCGTTGACTCATTAGCAGCTGGGCTGGTGACTTCAGGCCATCGACTGGAGTGTTGCGGTACTCCAGCAAGCTGAGGTATGGATCCTTTCTTTCTGCTCTGGCGATGTCCAGTATCATCTTGGCTGTCTGGACGGTTCTCTCTGCAAGGCCGTTACTCTGTGCATAGTGGGGGCTAGAAGTGATTTGGTTAAACTCCCACGCTTCTGCAAAGCTCTTCAACTCCTTGGAGCTGTAACAAGGACCATTATCACTGATAACTCTCTCAGGTATTCCTTGTCTAGCAAATATGGCCTTCATTTTGTGGATGACTGCAGAAGAAGTAGTGTGATGTAGTCTTTCGATCTCAACGTATCTACTGTAGTAATCTACAATGACTAGGTTGTCTTGCCCATCAGAAGTGAACAAGTCCGTACCTACAACCTGCCATGGCCTCTCAGGAATAGGATGTGATATCATTGGTATATGCATAGAGCACTGCAGTTCGTGTTTGAGCTGCGGTCCTCTATGCATGTGGGACATCCCTCCACTACATATTCTATCTGTGCATTCATGCCAGGCCAAAATAGAATGTCTCTAGCTCTTTTTTTACTCTTCATACCCAGTTACCCAGATGTATAATAGTCAGTTAGAGTCAATATGCAATTGTTCTCTATAGGACCTAGGTCAGTGCCTAACTTAGTCCAGGGTCTGGGCGGCAGTTTAAGTGGTTGAAGAGGTTGATCGTCATGCAGCGACTGGTTGAGCACACAGGCGGAGCAGTTTCTGATCAAACTGCAAAAAAGGATTTGAGGTTTTAGCTACCTCAGCTCATTTTCCTAAGTCAGTTCAACTAAAATGTTCAGTGTACTTGATGTAATAAATCATGGAATGTCCAGTCAAACGGAACAGGTTAAGTGTCTACTTTATTCAGGTAATGGGTCAGCTCACACGTATGCAACATGACTTTCACGCATAAAGTCTACTGTCGTAAAACCCCTTTCATGTACATCCACATCTCACAGTTTCCGTCACTGTCGTGCACATTACCGTATTAACTGTAATACTATGACATCTCCCCCTTTTACCTTTTAAAGTAAACAAATATAACATTATGTTAAACATTATGTAAAAGGTGCTATTCTTCTGTAGCATTAATAAAACTCTTACCACACTGAGAGCAACAATAAGGCTTCAACATTCAGTTTAACATTTCACAACCTATTACACTCTGGAACTCTTTTAACATTTCCAAATAACTCCTTAGTTATATATTTTACCATCTGGAACTCTTTTTTTTGCTTTGTTCACCCCCGCCCCCATTTTCATACATGTATATCCCCCAAAGGCCATGAGATGTGAGAACACAGTCACTCACAAGTCCATTCTAACAACTGGTTTAATGACCCGTCCAGACCTGGTCTGTGACAGTTTCTCTGTACCAGCATGTGTGCTGACACTGGGGGTGTGTGGACCAGTCCCATGTCCAACTGTGTCGTAGGGCTCTTGACTGGCGTCCTTGCGAACAGGTGAGACAGGCACTATGCTCCCAGCTGGCTCTGGAGCAGGCATCGCCTGGAGATGGTGACACTTATGCCGGAACGTTCCACCCTGCTGTGTCTCGATGAGGTAAGAGCGTGGTGTGACACTCCCACTGGTCACTACTGCAGGAGTTGTCCAGGATTTCTGGAGGTCCAGAGAACATGACCACCTGGCTGCAGTGGAGGTAGGGATCTCACCCCGTGAAATTGGTTATAATAGAAGGCTTGCTTCTTCTTTTCGGCCTTGTCCTTCTGCTTGATCCGTTGCAAATTAGGCCATCTAGGTTGCAGGTTTCTCTCAAGGGTAGGAAGCATCGTCCTGATCTTCCAACCCATTAGGAGCTTAGCTGGGCTGGCTCCCGCGGTGCTGCATGTGAGTGCAATGAGAGGGTCCTTCTGTTTCAGGATTCTCTTTGCAATCTGCACGGCCCTTTCAGCGTGACCATTTCCTTGTGCGTTGTGTGGGCTCGAGGTGATATGTTTAAAATCGAGCTCATGGGCCAGGTCTTGAAACTCGGTGCTTGAGAACTGTTGCCCATTGACACTCACGACCACATCTGGTACGCTGTACCGGGCACATGTTGCTTTTAGCTTCAGAGCGACTTGAGCACTGGTTGTTGTGGTCATGTGTAGAATCTGTATGTATCCAGAGTAGTAGTCTGAGATAACTAAATAGTTCTGTTTGATGTACTCACACAGGTCCAGAGCTATACGCTTCCACGGCCTGTCAGGTAGTGGAGTAGAGATCAATGGCTCCTTTTGCTGTGCTCTTCTTGACTCACAGCAAAACTGACATGACGAGACCTTGTGTTTTATCTGTGAGGAAATGCCCGGCCACCAGACAGAGGCATTTGCCCTCTCCCGACATTTTGTGAGGCCCTGATGTCAATCATGAATCCTATCAAGAACGTCTGTCCGCAATGTCTCAGGTATCACTATTCGGCATCCCCCAATAACCATTACTTTATACTCTGAAAGTTCACTTTTCTTTGGAAAATACTCTCTTATCAAATCAAATCAAATCAAATCAATTTATTTGTATAGCCCAATATCACAAATTACAAATTTGCCTCAGTAGGCTTAACAGCAACACAACATCCTGTCCTTAGACCCTCTCATCGGATAAGGAAAAACTCCCTAAAAAAAACCTTTAACAGGGAGAAAAAATAGGAAGAAACCTCAGGGAGAGCAAAAGAGGAGGATCTCTCTCCCAAGACGGACAGCGTGCAATGGATGTTGTGTTCACGCAATTTACATAATACAACATTGAAAGAGGATAACAGAATTATAATGGACATAAAATTTATGTTACCTGGGACTTTACTCACGTGTTCAGGCCACCCTGACCTGATGTGTCTGATCACCGTCTGTAGCGTCTCATCCGCTGCTGTGGCTGCTCTGATGCTGGCCAGCTTCTGTGGAGTAGCAGGCATGTTCTCAATGACAGCTGCGATGTAGCACTCCACACCTGAGTGTGTGTCCCTCTTATTCTCCGTGTGGCGCACAGGACTCCTTGACAGTGTGTCTGCCACAACGAGTGTCTTTCCAGGTGCATACTCAGCTATGGGTTTAAACCTCATGAGCTGCATAAGAAGTCACACAACAGTCTTGGAGTTCAGGCAGGAGTTAAGACAGGCACTGGGTGGTAGTGAAGAGTTGCCGGATGGCTGGGCAACCACTGCAGAAATAGCTAGGAAGGTACTTGGTGTGTCATCAGGACAGAGGAAGGAAGACAAGGAGACTTGGTGGTGGAACGAGGAAGTACAGCAAATTATACAGAGGAAGAGGTTGGCAAAGAAGAAGTGGGATAGTAAGAGAGATGAAGAAAGTAGACAGGAGTACAAGGAGACGCAGCGTAAAGCAAAGAGAGGTGGCAAAGGAAAAGGAAAAGGTGTATGGTGAGTTGTATGACAGGTTAGACACTAAGGAAGGAGAAAATGACTTGTACTGATTGGCTAGACAGAGGGACTGAGCTGCGAAGGATGTGCAGCAAGTTAGGGCGATCAAGGATAGAGATGGAAATGTGCTGACAAGCGAGGAGAGTGTGCTGAGAAGGTGGAAGGAGTACTTTGAGGGACTGATGAATGAAGAAAATGAGAGAGAGAGAGAAGGCAGGATGGTGTAGGGATAGTGAACCAGGAAGTGCAGTGAATTAGCAAGGAGGAAGTGAGGGCAGCTATGAAGAGGATGAAGAGTGAAAAGGTAGTTGGTCCAGATGAAATACTACCTGTGGAGGCATGGAGATGTTTAGGAGAGATGGCAGTGGGGTTTTTAACTAGATTTTTTAACACAATCTTTGAAAGTGAGAGGATGCCTGAGGAGTGGAGAAGAAGCATACTGGTACCGATTTTCAAGAACAAGGGTGATGTGCAGAACTGTAGCAACTACAGAGGTATAAAGTTCATCAGCCACAGCATGAAGATTTGGGAAAGAGTAATAACGCTAGGTTAAGAGGAGAGGTGACAATTAGCGAGCAGTAGTATGGTTTCGTGCCATGAAAGAGCACCACAGATGCGATGTTTGCTTTGAGAATGTTGATGAGAAGTATAGAGAAGGCCAGAAGGAGTTACATTGTGTCTGTAGATTTAGAGAAAGCATACGACAGGGTGCAGAGAGAGGAGGTGTGGTATTGTATGAGGAAGTCGGGAGTTGCAGAGAAGTATGTAGGAGTGGTGCAGGATATGTATGAGGGAAGTGTGACAATGGTGAGGTGTGCGGTTGGAATGACAGATGGGTTCAAGGTGGAGGTGGGATTACATCAAGGATCGGCTCTGAGCCCTTTCTTGTTTGCAATGGTGATGGACAGGTTGACGGACAAGATCAGGCAGGAGTCTCCATGGGTGATGATGTTCGAGGATGACATTGTGATCCATAGCGAGAGTAGGGTGCCAGTTGAGGAGAGCCTGGAGAGGTGAAGGTATGCACTGGAGAGGAGAGTAATGAAAGTTAGTAGGAGCAAGACGGAATACCTATGCGTGAATGAGAGGGAGGACAGTGGAATGGTCAGGATGCAAGGAGTGGAGGTGACGAAGGCATATGAGTTTAAATACTTGGGGTCAACTGTCCAAAGTAACGGGGAGTGCAGGTGAGAGGTGAAGAAGAGAGTGCAGGCAGGGTGGAGTGGGTGGAGAAGAGTGTCAGGAGTGATTTGCGGTGAATGGAGTGATGAACGTTGTCAGCCTGGCACTATCGCTGTGCAAAGGGGTCTTGAAAAACCCGAGGCTGCGTCGAGGCTGGAGAACACCACTGCTCCACTCAGCTTGGCTATGATCTCCTCCGATGTAGGTAAGATGAATCTCTCTCTCTCTTGACCTGTTCATTCAGTTTCTTTAGATCCACGCAGATTCGCACTTTTCCAGACCTTTTCATGACGGGCACCATAGGGGCACACCAATCTGTCGGTTCTGTTACCTCCTCTATAATGCCGTTCTCCTCCATCCGGCACAGCTCCTCTCTAACCTTGTGCATTAGCGGTATTGGGACCCTGCGCGCTGTGTGCATTGCATATGGTGTGGCATTGTCCTTTAACTGTATCTGTACCGAGTCCCAAAGGTAAGAATAAACGTTTAACCCTGCTTGTATTTATGAAAATGCTTGTTAAATTAAGTGTTAAACAGGTAAACTAGATAAATGTTACACAAGGGTGTCAAAGTACATGTTGAATCAGCAGTTTTTAGTAACTTAAAAAAAGCTAAACATTGTTTATGGTGTGGTGATACACACAAATGAGGGTAGATTCAGCAGGGGCTGCTTCTCCTTTAAGGCAGGCATTCAGAGGGTGACGTAGGCACTGCTCAGAGTTTCCGGGGCGGAGCCATGTTGGCAGCAGCCTAGCGGTTGGTTAGCTGGTTGCCAGGAGAGACTCGACTCGCTCTCTCCGTCTCCTCATTCCTGCACTCCCACATTGGTGCAATAAATCATAACAAATGATGTAGCGAGACTGCACAAAATGTGCAAAAAACAAACGGGAAAAAAATCGCCCGTAAAATGTATTTTCGTCGTCGCCATCTTGTGAGCCATCGAAGGTAAGACTTGAGTACTTTTTGTTTGGTTGCTTGGTCAATATAATTAACCGTGTAATCTATTACGCAAACATAGCCAACTAGCCAAGCTGGCAAACTACTTTGCCGTTATCGTGGTTCGACGGACTAAAGGCCTCTGCACACCAAGTCCGTATTTTTCGTCCGAAATTGTCGAACGTTTAAAAGGAAATACGAAGTCACGTTGTGTCAATCATGTTTACACACCGACTCCGAAAGTGTCATTAAAGGTTTCGGAACAGCTTCGATTTCCTGCGTTTGTCCGCATCTGTCAAAGTTCTCGAGAGAGTTGTTTGACCACTCAGAGCCACCGTACATGCAAGTATTGTCATCCAAAATGGAATCTGAGAAACTCGTTCACTTTGTCTCTCAGCACAAAGCACTTTATGACAAAGAAAGCAAAGGATATAGAGATCCGGATTTAAAAAAATAGCTCTGATAGAGTAGATGAAGAAAAAGAAGAGGGATGGGAAAATGATGGATGCTCGGATGCGGAGCACCTTTGCCTTGCGAAGGGAAGGAGATTGTAGATGGGGAGCCTCCTGTGTCTGAACTTGAAGACAGATGGCCAGCACAGTTCTCAGAAAGACAGGTAATTATTTGTGGATAATTTTTTTTCTTATATTCATCTTTACAAATATCAAGTTTTGCAGTCATTCAAATCTTAGATTTGAATTTGAGTTTTCTATTTCAGTATCAGCATTTTATGTGTTTATTGATCCAGGAATTTGTTTTTCTTTCTGCAATTTGAATTTTAATCAATTTTCCCAACTGCAGAATTGTACATTTTAATGGCCTGTAAGAGCCAAAGCCAACCCAGTGTCGACCTGTTCGCTGAACCGAATATACTTATCTACTGACCTGCTGCACTTACCTTTCCTTTAGATCATCCAACACCCTTGACTGTCATACTGACCAAATCTTAGTACTTGGCTTAACTTTTATTACACTACCCAATCTCTAACCTTGCAACATTATGCCCCCCTCTAGCAACACTATTGCTTGAATAATGTAGTTCCATGCTGTGACGTAGTTCTATGTCGCTATGTACAGTATGTAGACTATATAGATATATCATAGGGCTCTACTTGCGTGTGTATATATGCATTGGTATCAGTGTGTGTTATGTTGTTAGGAAACCACATTTGTTTTTCTCCTTACAGATTAGGACAGAGTTTATGCACCTGGTTTCTACTGAGCTCCACCAGTCTTTCTTTGATGGACTCGACAAGTATGTCCCAAGACTGCTAGAAATATACAGAGTGCAACGTAGTAGCAGTTCTGACCTGTGCAGTCTGCTTCAGCCCGTTGATCTACAAGTAAGGATAGTCTGATTTTACCCAGTTCTTTGATCACAATCTCTCAACCATCAACGACAAATAGCATCGTGTCACTTGTAGAAATAGTGTCAGTGTTAATTTCCTAGAAAACTTACGAGATGCATGAAATAATTCACTAATTGGCATTACTATACATGGAATTCTATACAGAGGACTATAGTGTGTTAGTTGGCAAAACTCAAAAACCACCTTTGGACACTACTAAGGTCATTCCATTCATCTGGCATACAAGCACAGATGCTTTTTTTCACGGTCTGTGCAGTGCAGTAGTTAGCTTTCAGTTAGAAACCCTTGATTTTACACTTATGCTCGTGCTAGGTATTTTACAACTGATCATGGGATATTTTGAGTCTACTATTTACGGTGTAGTAATTCTCACTAGACATTTGGACACTACTGCTAAATGTTCAACACTCGATATGATGGAGTATACGGTGAATAATGAGTCATTGTAGACACAGCACAAATCCTTAATGATGACTCGTCCTGCCCTAGTAAGTCGGGAACATACTGTAAAATCAAATCAATAAAACCATCACAAAGTTTTAAGTATTCCCACCCCATGCCCCTCCTATCAAATCAAACGGCCTTTCTTTCCTTAAGTAATACTCTTAATATTGTTTTACAGTGTAAATTTTTACCATCTTGTGTTATGTTTGGTCTCGATAACCTATTTCAACACGAGTTACGTAATATATTAAGGAGGGCAATTCTTATAATGCTACTACATCATATATCCAGTTTAGCGGGGGCTCAGCTGAACGTGTTGTCAGATGTTGAAAGACTGCAGCTAAGTCCATATTGTGCCAATAGAATTTGCTCTTCAGATACTGTTTGGTGCAGATCACTCCCGGGTGGGTCTCGTGTGCGATTTTCAGCACTTGTTTCACTTTCTGTTTCGGTAACACAATCCCATGTCCTCTTAGTATCAATCCATCATATGTCGACAACTCACCCGAGCATCTATCGTATGGCTGTAGTTCTTCTGGAATTGGGTTCGGCCATTTTCCTGTTTCCATTATTGCTGCCAGCTGTTTTAGTGTTTGAGCCTCTGTCATCGCATGTTTAATGTCCTCAAGTGTCATCGCTTGCAAATCATGCATAGTTACGGAAAGCACTTTGTCCACATATGGTTCAACATACCCTTTTTCTTCTGTTTCTGGTAAGGGTACTCTTGACAGTGAGTCTGCTATATTAGACTTTCCCGCAGTGTGTTCTATTTTGTAGTCATATGGTTGTAATCTTAATCCCAGTCTTTGAATTCTGTGTGGTTCGACTGCCCATACACATCCTAGAGCTTCTTGCTCTATCGGAGAATAGCGTCTTTCGGTACGAGTCAGTGAATGGCTTGCATAAGTGATTGGCTTATTCTGTCCAACAGATGGACAGAATAAGCCAGGACCTGTAGCAAGACTGCTCCAAGTCCTACTGGGATTGCGTCATTTATGACTACAGTTGGTGCATTGATCTTTTAGTACGCTAGGCATGGTTCACTTACCAACGCTCTTTTCATTTTATTGAATGACTTTTTGTCTCTGACATCTACTTCCACTCTTGTCCTTTCCGTGTTAGTCTCCTGAGTGGTTCTGATATGTTTGCATAGTCGGGTATGAATTTCATCAGAAATCCAAGGAGCGCAGTTGCTGCACATTATCAGGTCTCGGGGCATTACAAACAGCCTCTATTTTTCGGGGGTGTGGTTTTATTCCTTCAGCGGAAATCACATGTCCTAACATCTCACATCTCAATCTGTTGTAACCCAAAAACACATTTGTCTCTATTTAGGGTTAGACCTCTGTCTGCATTTCTGCAATACTTTTCACAGTCTCTGTTCCAGTTCGTTCTCATTTTCAGCATGTACTACTAGCACACCATCCATGTAGCAAACAACGCCTTGCATCCCTGTTAACATCGAGTCCATAGCCTTCTGATAGGTCTCGGGTGTACTTGACAGTCCAAAGGCAACCTTCCTGAAACGGTAGCACCCTCTGTGTATGATGAAAGTAGTCAGGTGTCTTGTCTCTGGGGCTAACTCTACTTACCAGAATCCTTTTCTTGCATCTAGTTTAGCAAATATATTTGCTCCTTGCATGGCTTGCAGTATACTGTCCACAGTTGGTACTGGATGTCTCTCGGATTACAGCTTTATTTACTTCCCTGAGAGCTACACATAGTCTCACTTCTCATGTGACTTTCTTTGGTGTAAGTAGAATATTAGAAATCCTTCATTCACTTCTTCGATGATACCATCCTCAAGCATTTTGTCTAGTTCCTGGTTTACAGCTTCTGTCAATGGATAAGGGACTCTCCTCAAACCTGGAGCTACAGGTGAGACTTTGTCATCAACTGTTACTCTGTGACTGTAACCAGTAATCTGTCCTAGTCTTTTAAAGAGTGACTCATATTCTTGTGCTAATTGACTAAATCTATCTGGTCCACTGCATTTATATTTACATTTCCTCCAGGAGTCAGTTATGGGGTGTCATTTGTAAACTCGAATCGGAACATTTTCACAGGCCTTTTTTTCACAGATTTAGAAATCTGGTAGTATAAATAAATCCTTTCTTTGGAAAGATTTAATCTATAAATCTAACCCTTGAAAGAAGAGATTTAAATATTTGTTTTAAATATTAAATATGTCTGACAAAATAAACATTTAGCAAAGATTACATATTTAAATTATATCTAAATGTTTTATAAGAATAAATATTTGGTTACAAATTAAACGTTTAATTATATTTAAATATGATACACTGTCAAATAAATGTTTAATTACATTTTAAATATTTCTATTAAATCTTAAACCTAAACGATAAAATAAATATTTAGTTCAAATACAAATATTTAAATTAAATCTTAAATCTGGGACTTTAGATTAAATATTAAGTTAAAGCTAAATGTTAATTTTACAGTTAGCCACATTTAGCAATTTGCTATGAGAATCTACATTCAAATTAAATAAATCTCTAAAAGTACAAATCCAAGATTTAGATTTAAGTTAAATATTTATTTCTGAACCAAAGATTTATTATATAAATTAAATATTTAACGGTAAGCTAAATATTTGTTTCATTGATACAGATATGACATTTAACTTAAATGTATAATTTGTCAGCAAATATTTATTTAGCACAACAGATTCAAGGTATGACCCAAATGTATATTTTCCGTTCAAATATTTAATTATGTGTCTTATAACACATAATTATATTTTATTAAGACAACATTATTTATCCCAGAAGGGCAGTTTTTACGATCTACCCAGACCATAAAATATATGTTTTTATTTAGTTAGATTTTATGTATTTATTTATGATCAGCGATTTAATATTTAAACCAATTATTTAAAATTAGCAGGTTTTTCCTTTGATTTATAAATCAAATCTAGTAAATTAGCTATTTATTTTAAGATATATTTATCTCTTGTATAAATAAATTCACAACTATTTCCATTACATTTAATTTAATAAATCTGATGGAATAAATGATTGTATTAAATATTTAACTTAAACGTTAAATCAGTTATTCTAAATAAATATATAACAAATTGCTAAACATATAAAATCTAAATACGGGATAATATTTAAACAGTTAAGTAAATGAATATTTTGTAAACCATTATATATTTAAATGAAATGCTATTTCTGTATTTAAGACACAAATATTTACCACTGTATTAAATATTTATATTATATCTTAAATCGGAGGTTGAGAAATAAATACATAACTTAAATAATAAATGGTGGACTTTACACTTGGCAGGATTTATTAAATCTGAGAATTATATGCTAATTAACCCCGCCCACCTCTGACTGATTGGGTCAACTAGGCCCTCTGAAAGTGCCTTCAGAAGTGCCTGAGAGAAATTATAGTTTTTACAATCTACCCAGACCATACAGTATAAAAGTTATAAATTTAGTTAGAAGTTATATTATATATTTGAGTTTAAATACTTTGGGTCCACTTTCCAAAGTAATGGGGAGTGCAGTAGAGAGGTGAAGAAGAGAGTGCAGGCAGGGTGGAGTGGGTGGAGAAGAGTGTCAGGAGTGATTTGCGACAGAAGGGTACCAGCAAGAGTTAAAGGGAAGGTTTACAAGATGGTAGTGAGACCAGCTATGTTATATGGTTTGGAGACAGTGGCACTGACGAAAAGACAGGAGGTGGAGCTGGAGGTGACAGATTTTCACTGGGAGTGACGAAGAAGGACAGGATTAGGAACGAGTATATTAGAGGGACAGCTCAAGTTGGGTGATTTGGAGACAAACCAAGAGAGGAAATGTTGACATGGCTTGGACATGTGTGGAGGAGAGATTCTGGGTATATTGGGAGATGGATGCTGAATATGGAGCCGCCAGGGAAGAAGAAAAGAGGAAGGCCAAAGAGGAGGTTTATGGATGTGGTGAGGGAGGACATGCAGGTGGCTGGTGTGACAGAGGAAGATGCAGAGGACAGGAAGAGATGGAAACGATGATCCGCCGTGGCGACCCCTAACGGGAGCAGCTGAAAGTAGTAGTAGTAGTTATATATTTTTTTATGATCAGCGATTTAATATTTAAACCAAATATTTAAAATTAGTGTTTTGTTCTTTGACTTGTAAATTAGCTATTTATTTATTTTAAGATATATTTATCCCTTGTGTAAATAAATTCATAACGATTTCCATTACATTTAATAATTTGATGGAATAAATGATTTTATCAAATATTTAACTTAAATGTTAACATATACATAGGAGAAACCAAACAACCACTACACAAACGGATGGCCCAACACAGAAGGCCAAACTCCTCAGGACAAGACTCAGCAGTCTATCTACATCTAAAGGAGAAGACACACTCCTTCCTGGACAGCAATGTACACATTTTGGACAGAGAAGATAGATGGTTTGAAAGAGGGGTGAAGGAAGCCATCTATGTGAAACTGGAAAAACCATCCCTCAACAGAGGAGGAGGTCTGCGACACCACCTATCTCCCACTTACAATGCCGTCCTTTAATCTCTACCCAGGAGACTCAAGAAGCCTAGCCTCCAAGAACAACAGTCGGTCACTAACGGTTCCATCGACTCTCATGACCACTGAACAATGAAGTCGAAACTAACACACCCAACGACCGTCGCTGCTAAACAAATGCATATCAATAGCTCCGATGGCGACGAGCGCGGCTGGACATCGGTACACAAAAGAGCCACTCATATCTATGGATCTGTTAGCGACGGGCGTTGGTAAACATCGGCACACAAAGAGCCATGGACATCTATGGCTCTGACAACGACTCCTAGAGGATACATTCTGAGTCTCATCACCAGCCAGTCAGACTAGCTTGGTCTAGTCAGGAAGGCCCGAACTGAGGAAGCCTCTTGGATGAGAGGCGAAACGTCTTCACGGATATATACCTAGTCCAGTTGCACTTGATTCAACTCCTTTGGATAACGTTAGTGTTAGGAAAGTTAACCTACCATTATGATACATCTAAATAAGTCTAGTGTTAGGAAACTTAACCTGATATTATGATACAACTAACTAACATTAGTGTTAGGAAACTTAACCTACCATTATGATAAAAGTAAATAATGTTAGTGTTAGAAAACTTAACCTGACATTATGATACAACGAAATAACGTCAGTGTTAGGAAATTTAACCTACCATTATGATACATCTAAATAACTCTAGTGTTAGGAAACTTAACCTGATATTATGATACAACTAAATATCGTTAGTGTTAGGAAACTTAACCTAACACCATTATAAAAGTAAATAACGTTAGTGTTAGGAAACTTAACTTACCATTATGCAAAAAGTAAATAACGTTAGTGTTAGGAAACTTAACCTGATATTATGATACAACTAAATAACGTCAGTGTTAGGAAACTTAACATAACACTATGATAAAAGTAAATAACGTTAGTGTTAGGAAACTTAACCTAACACTATGATAAAAGTAAATAACGTTAGTGTTAGGAAACTTAACTTACCATTATGATACATCTAAATAACTCTAGTGTTAGGAAACTTAACCTGATATTATGATACAACTAAATATCGTTAGTGTTAGGAAACTTAACCTAACACCATTATAAAAGTAAATAACGTTAGTGTTAGGAAACTTAACTTACCATTATGCAAAAAGTAAATAACGTTAGTGTTAGGAAACTTAACCTGATATTATGATACAACTAAATAACGTCAGTGTTAGGAAACTTAACCTAACACTATGATAAAAGTAAATAACGTTAGTGTTAGGAAACTTAACCTAACACTATGATAAAAGTAAATAACGTTAGGGTTAGGAAACTTAACCTAACACTATGATAAAAGTAAATAACGTTAGTGTTAGGAAATTTAACCTAACAGTATGATAAAAGTAAATAACGTTAGTGTTAGGAAACTTAACCTAACACTATGATAAAAGTAAATAACATTAGGGTTAGGAAACTTAACCCAACACTATGATAAAAGTAAATAACGTTAGTGTTAGGAAACTTAAACCTAACACTATGATAAAAGTAAATAACGCTAGGGTTAGGAAACTTAACATAACATTATGATACAACTAAATAACGTCAGTGTTAGGAAATTTAACCTACCATTATGATACATCTAAATAACTCTAGTGTTAGGAAACTTAACCTGATATTATGATACAACTAAATATCGTTAGTGTTAGGAAACTTAACCTAACACCATTATAAAAGTAAATAACGTTAGTGTTAGGAAACTTAACTTACCATTATGCAAAAAGTAAATAAAGTTAGTGTTAGGAAACTTAACCTGATATTATGATACAACTAAATAACGTCAGTGTTAGGAAACTTAACCTAACACTATGATAAAAGTAAATAACGTTAGTGTTAGGAAACTTAACCTACCATTATGATTCAACTAAATAACGCTAGTGCTACGAAACTTAACCTACCATTATGATTCAACTAAATAACGCTAGTGTTAGGAAACTTAACCTGACACTATGATAAAAGTAAATTACGTTAGTGTTAGGAAACGTAACCTAACACTATGATAAAAGTAAATAACGTTAGTGTTAGGAAACTTAAACCTAACACTATGATAAAAGTAAATAACGTTAGGGTTAGGAAACTTAACATAACATTATGATACAACTAAATAACGTCAGTGTTAGGAAACTTAACCTAACACTATGATTAAAGTAAATAATATTAGTGTTAGGAAACTTAACTTAACATTATGATACAACTAAATAACGTTAGTGTTAGGAAAGTTAACCTACCATTATGATAAAAGTAAATAATGTTAGTGTTAGGAAACTTAACCTGATATTATGATACAACGAAATAACGTCAGTGTTAGGAAACTTAACCTACCATTATGATAAAAGTAAATAACGTTAGTGTTAGGAAACCTAACCTACCATTATGATTCAACTAAGTAACGCTAGTGTTAGGAAACTTAAGCTAACATACTGTAGCGAATTCGGGGGACAACGCCAGCGTGTCTACTTATCCATGCACGTTACAATACAATTAATAGCGTTAGTGTTAGGAAACTTAACCTACCATTATGATAAAAGGAAATAACATCAGTGTTAGGAAGTCTAACCTAACATTAGGATAAAAATAGATAACATCAGTGTTAGGAAACTTAACCTAACACTATGATAAAAGTAAATAACGTTAGTGTTAGGAAACTTAGCCTACCATTATGATAAAAGTAAATAACGTTAGTGTTAGGAAACTTAACCTGACATTATGATTCAACTAAATAACGCTAGTGTTAGGAAACTTAACCTAACATACAACTAAATAGCTTTCGTGTTAGGAAACTTAACCTACCATTATGATAAAAGTAAATAACGTTAGTGTTAGGAAACTTAACCTGACATTATGATTCAACTAAATAATGCTAGTGTTAGGAGACTTAACCTAACATACAACGAAATAGCTTTCGTGTTAGGAAACTTAACCTACCATTATGATAAAAGTAAATAACGTTAGTGTTAGGAAACCTAACCTACCATTATGATTCAACTAAATAACGCTAGTGTTAGGAAACTTAAGCTAACATACTGTAGCGAATTCGGGGGACAACGCCAGCGTGTCTGCTTATCCATGCACGTTACAATACAATTAATAGCGTTAGTGTTAGGAAACTTAACCTACCATTATGATAAAAGGAAATAACGTCAGTGTTAGGAAGTCTAACCTAACATTAGGATAAAAATAAATAACATCAGTGTTAGGAAACTTAACCTGACATTATGATATAACTAAATAACGTTAGTGTTAGGAAACTTAACCTGACATGATGATAAAAGTAAATAATGTTAGTATTAGGAAACTTAACCTACCATTATGATTCAACTAAATAACGCTAGTGTTAGGAAACTTAACCTAACATACAACTAAATAGCTTTCGTGTTAGGAAACTTAACCTACCATTATGATAAACGTAAATAACGTTAGTGTTAGGAAACTTAACCTACCATTATGATACAACTAAATAACGTTAGTGTTAGGAAACTTAACCTAACATCATGTTACAACTAAATAGCGTTAGTGTTAGGAAACTTAACCTACCATTATGATACAACTAAATAATGTTAGTGTTAGGAAACTTAACCTACCATTATGATAAAAGTAAATAACGTTAGTGTTAGGAAACTTAACCTAACATACAACTAAATAGCTTTCGTGTTAGGAAACGTAACCTACCATTATGATAAACGTAAATAACATTAGTGTTAGGAAACTTAACCTACCATTATGATTCAACTAAATAACGCTAGTGTTAAGAAACGTAACCTAACATTCAACTAAATAGCTTTAGTGTTAGGAAACTCAACCTACCATTATGATAAAAGTAAATAACGTTAGTGTTAGGAAACTTAACCTGACATTATGATATAACTAAATAACGTTAGTGTTAGGAAACTTAACCCGACGTTATGATTCAACTAAATAGCGTTAGTGTTAGGAAACTTAACCTACCATTATGATACAACTAAATAATGTTAGTGTTAGGAAACTTAACCTAACATTCAACTAAATAGCTTTAGTGTTAGGAAACTCAACCTACCATTATGATAAAAGTAAATAACGTTAGTGTTAGGAAACTTAACCTACCATTATGATTCAACTAAATAACGCTAGTGTTAGGACCTAACATACAACTAAATAGCTTTAGTGTTAAGAAACTTAACCTACCTTTATGGTTCAACTAAATAACGCTAGTGTTAGGAAATTTAACCTAACATAGTACAACTAAATAGCTTTAGTGTTAGGAAACTCAACCTACCATTATGATAAACGTAAATAACATTAGTGTTGGGAAACTTAACCTACCATTATGATACAACTAAATAACGTTAGTGTTAGGAACCTTAACCTAACATTATGTTACAACTAAATAGCGTTAGTGTTAGGAAACTTAACCTAACATTATGTTACAACTAAATAGCGTTAGTGTTAGGAAACTTAACCTACCATTATGATAAACGTAAATAACATTAGTGTTAGGAAACTTAACCTACCATTATGATTCAACTAAATAACGCTAGTGTTAGGAAACTTAACCTAACATACAACTAAATAGCTTTAGTGTTAGGAAACTCAACCTACCATTATGATAAACGTAAATAACGTTCGTGTTAGGAAACTTAACCTACCATTATGATACAACTAAATAACGTTAGTGTTAGGAAACTTAACCTAACATTATGTTACAACTAAATAGCGTTAGTGTTAGGAAACTTAACCTACCATTATGATACAACTAAATAATGTTAGTGTTAAGAAACGTAACCTAACATTCAACTAAATAGCTTTAGTGTTAGGAAACTCAACCTACCATTATGATAAAAGTAAATAACGTTAGTGTTAGGAAACTTAACCTGACATTATGATATAACTAAATAACGTTAGTGTTAGGAAACTTAACCTGACGTTATGATTCAACTAAATAGCGTTGTGTTAGGAAACTTAACCTACCATTATGATACAACTAAATAATGTTAGTGTTAGGAAACTTAACCTAACATTCAACTAAATAGCTTTAGTGTTAGGAAACTCAACCCACCGTTATGATAAAAGTAAATAACGTCAGTGTTAGGAAACTTAACCTACCATTATGATTCAACTAAATAACGCTAGTGTTAGGACCTAACATACAACTAAATAGCTTTAGTGTTAAGAAACTTAACCTACCTTTATGGTTCAACTAAATAACGCTAGTGTTAGGAAATTTAACCTAACATACAACTAAATAGCTTTAGTGTTAGGAAACTCAACCTACCATTATGATAAATGTAAATAACATTAGTGTTGGGAAACTTAACCTACCATTATGATACAACTAAATAACGTTAGTGTTAGGAAACTTAACCTAACATTATGTTACAACTAAATAGCGTTAGTGTTAGGAAACTTAACCTACCATTATGATTAAAGTAAATAACGTTAGTGTTAGGAAACTTAACCTACCATTATGATAAAAGTAAATAACGTTGATGTTAGGAATCTTAACCTACCATTATGATACAACTAAATAATGTTAGTGTTAGGAAACTTAACCTACTATTATGATAAATATAAAATGCAGTTAGTCAAGTAAATTCTTTATGACACACTACAAGTCTGTTTCATGCCATCTTGCTTATGGCATAAAACAGGCTTGTACTGTCTCATAAAGAATTTACTTGAATCACTGCATTATTTTGCTCCTTATTTGTTGAGGACTTTCCCTACCGTTGAATGTTTCTTTAAACAAAGTTATATATTTATATAGGCAGATGTAGGAAAAAAACTTCAATTCATAGCAGTACAAGCCTGTTTCATGCGTCAGGCACTCATCATCTGCCAAGTTGGGTATACCACAAAGGAAAAAAAAACAGCGAATAAATGCAGTGTTGCCTCGCACCACGCCCCTAGTTATGGTGCACAACAACCAATGGGAGCGTAGGAAACATTTGAAAAGTAACACCAGGAACATTACAACCAATGAGGGAGGGGCTGGGGTTCATTTTGAAAAAGTAAGGGCTTAAAGGGCTGGGACACTGTTGGAATAGCATAGACTTAAAATATAACAAAATAAAATAACATCCAATGGGGTACTTTACGTACGTCATCTGGTGGAGTGGGTCTGGTGCACAGCCGCAAGAGCAGACAGGCAAAACATAAAAATACAATATCCAGTAATGGTCACCACATATATATCATCCATGGAAGGGGGTGGGGGGGGTGAAAAAATAACGGTCACCACATGTATATCATCCAGTGGGGGATGGGGGGGAATAATAAAGACAATGACTTATTTGTAATTGCAAAGCAGATGTTTTTTTTGTGTCTACAGATAGTGGCCAATTCATTTCTACTGTTCAAGGTGGACATATCAGGCTTGTAAATAACAAAATATTTCTCCACTAAGCATAGGTTATATATATATATTAATTATGATAGATGTAGGAAAAAAACTTTTATACATAGCAATACAATCTTGTTTTGTGCGTCGCGCACTCATCAGCTGACAATGTGATTCAACCAAGAACGTCCGAGTGGTAGGAGTTTGGTGTTTGAAACGTAGGATAACTCCTCAGAAGTTCTCCTTGTAGAAGTTGAAGCCAAAGTGCTCACACTGTGCTTTTATGATTTTAGCCAGAGCAGGAGAGCCACAGTAAAACACATGGACCTTTCCTTTCTTCTCTTCAGATACTTTCTGGAACACCTGGTATTGAAGACATTTTAAATTAGATTGCAGCCATGTGAAAGAAATGCACCAAGAGTATATCTAAATATATTTTGATGATAATTTCACCTACATGTGTGTAAAGAAGTGGAAACCAGAGGGTCAATACATGACTGGCCCTTGTAGCCATGACTCCTGTAAATGCTTCATTATGTAGTATCTATGCACCAAAGCAAGCTGTACATACTACTTTCTTTTAGATTTTTATGTTAAGAGATTTTCTTTCTTTTCATTGCCAGAATAACACAATGTCCAATCCTTAATCCAAACACATTTAATAATGCCCCCAGGAAAAGTAGTATTGAAAGCAACTTTGGTTTTTGAAAATATTCTATTTTAAATTGATTTTTATGGCTGTCAATATAAGAAACAAGAAAACACCTCAACTAAAAAAACTATATGTAGCTTTTGCATATTTGTAGTGAAATAATTACACCTACAATTCAACAATACAAGTGGACAAGCGAAGGACATTCAAAATTCTGCCCTGTGCTATCTTCTCACCTTGGCCCACTCTGGCCGCCCAGGCTGGGTTCGGGTCCGCAGGCCAGTAATAGAATCTCTCTTCTCCTTCTTAGCTAGCAGGTCCAGAGCCATTTGTAGGCCAATGGCCTTCATGTCATTCTTACTGAGAGCTGAGGTCATGTACATGTGCATCTCAAGGAACCGACCTAAGGAGAAAAATCAGGAGAACACAAGGAAGGTCCACAAACTTTCTCACCGTAGTTAGATTTCCTTCAAAATGTGCAAATTTTAAGGACATTGTGAAAAGTTGACAAAATAAAATGGGAATCAGTGTATTTCCCTCAACTGGTGTTATGTGCTCTAACAGCTTCCCTGTGTGCAGGAGTATTATTAAAGAGTAACCAAACCCTAGACCGTTTTACTGAGTTTGCTGACATCTACAGGTTAAAAACCATGTAAAGGTTAAAAACATGCTACACCGGTCTTGGCAGTCTGTGATGTTAGCTTAACAGGACGAATATAGCTCTAGCCAATAACTTGGCTCTGTTTGTTTTAGGTGTACCAAAGAACCAGCATTGACAGTACTATTGACAGTTATTATTAATTATCTATCTATAGTCTATCAATGCTGATAAGTGAACTGGCACAGCTCAATCAAATGGACCCATCATATATTTGTATTTTATTAACTGATGCAACAACGTTGGCAGCTACTGGGCATGAAAGCCAACATCCAAATCAGCCAGCACCTTCTGTACTCTTAGCCCCCCCCCCCCCCCCCAGTGATGGTCGTTCCCTGGCCAAGAGGATGGCACAAACAGAAGAGCTAATGCGTCAGGCCAGGACCTCACAGTTTACACCCATCTACAGGCCAGTGGCCACTCTTTCAAGGATGAGGATGCACACATCCTTGATAGTGAGGAATGCTGGTTTGAACGGGGAGTCAAAGAGGCCATCTATGTGAAGAGGGAGCGACTATCCCTGAACTGAGGGTGGGGTGTGGGGGGGGGTTAAGAGTACATATGTCGCCATCTTATGTATATATGCAGATCATAAATCAGATTTCCATACCAGATTGGTTGAGGCCCGGGGTTACCAACGACTGCCAACATTACTGTTGGCCAGCAGGGTGCCGATGGAAACTATGCTACTGTTGGGTGAAGGAGAAGGAGAGAGGGAAGGCATGTCCAGAGGCGGCAGGAGAGGAGGAAGGGTCGGAGTGTGGAGGAGTCAAAACTTTGAATGTTGACACTATGACTGGTAGAGGGAGAGAGGTGGCTGATATGATAGAGAGAAGGAAGGTATATATACTGTGTGTTCAAGAGACCAGGTGGAAGGAGAGTAAGGCCAGGAGTATCGGAGGTGGGTTCAAACTCTTCTACCATGGTGAGGATGAGTGGAGAAATGGGGTAGGGGTAATTCTGAAGGAAGAGTATGTCAAATGTGTGTTGGAGTTGAGGTGTTGGAGGTGAAGTATTGGACAGAGTGAGGAGTATGAAGCTGGCAATCGAAGGTGTGATGATGAATGTTATCAGCACATATGCCTGCAAGTTGGGTGTGAGATGGACGAAAAAGAAGAATTCTGGAGTGAGTTAGATGAAGTGGTGGAGAGTAACCAAGGAGGAGAGAGTGGTGATTGTAGCGGACTTCAGTGGGCATGTTGGTGAAGGGAACAGAGGTGATGAGGAGGTGATGGGTAGGTATGGTGTCAAGGAGAGAAATGTGGAAGGACAGATGGTGATGGATTTTGCGAAAAGGATGGAAATGTCTGTGGTGAATACATATTTCAAGAAGAGGGAGGAACACAGGGTGACGTACAAGAGTGGAGGATGATGTACACAGGTGGACTATATCTTATGCAGGAGGCTTGAACTGAAAGGGATTGGAGACTGCAAGGTGGTGACAGGGAAGAATGTAGCTAGGCAGCGTCGGATGGTGGTCTGTAGAATGACTTTTGGAGCAGACTTGATGGTGGAATGAGGAAGTACAGCAAAGTATACAGAAGAAGTTGGCAAAGAAGAAGTGAGATAGGGAGATGAAGAAAGTAGACAGGGGTACAAGGAGATGTGGTGTAAAGCAAAGAGAAAGATGGTGAAGGCAAAGGAAAAGGCGTATATTGAGTTTTTTGAGAGGTTAGACACTAAGGAAGGAGAAAGGGACTTGCACTGATTGGCTAGACAGAGGGACCGAGCTGTGAAGGATGTGCAGCAAGTTAGGGCGATCAAGGATAGAGATGGAAATGTGCTGACAAAGGGGGAGAGTGTTGAGAAGGTGGAAGGAGTACTTTGAGGGGCTGATGAGTGAAGAAAATGAGAGACAGAGAGAAGGCTGGGTAATGTAGGGATAGTGAATCAGGAAGTGTGGTGGATTAGCAAGGAGGAAGTGAGGGCAGCTATGAAGAGGATGAAAAATAGAAAAGCAGTTGGCCCAGATGACATACCTGTTGAGGCATGGAGATGTTTAGGAGAGATGCCAGTAGGGTTTTTAACTAGCTTGTTTAACACAATCTTGGACAGTGAGGGGATGCCTGACAAGTGGAGAAGAGGTACACTGGTACCTATTTTCAAGAATAAGGGTGATGTGCAGAGCTGTAGCAACTACAGAGGTGCACAGAGCTAGAGGTTGATCAGCCACAGCATGAAGATATGGGAAAGAGCAATAGAAGCTAGGTCAAGAGGAGATGTGATGATTAGCGAGCAGCAGTATGGTTTCATGCCACAAAAGAGAACTACAGATGCGATGTTTGTGTTGAGAATGTTGATGGAGAAGTATAGAGAAGGCCATCCAAAGGAGTTGAATCAAGGGCAACTGGACTGGGTATATATCTGTGAAGACGTTTCGCCTCTCATCCAAGAGGCTTCCTCAGTTCGTGCCTTTCTGACTAGACCAAGCTAGTCTGACGGGCTGGTGATGAGACTCAGTATTTATCCTCTAGGAGTCGTTGTCAGAGCTATAGATGTGCGTGGCTCTTTGTGATCAGATGTTTACCAACGCCCGTCGCTAACAGAGCCATAGATATGCGTGGCTCTTTTGTGTACCGATGTTATGGCCGCGCCCGTCGTTATCGGAGCTATTGATTTGCAGTTGTTTAGCCGCGACGGTCGTCGGGGGTGTTGATTTCGACTTCATTGTTCAGTGGTCATGAGAGTCGTAGCTCTGACAACGACTCCTATGGGATAAATATCTGAGTCTCATCAGCAGCCAGTCAGACTAGCTTGGTCTAGTCAGAAAGGCACGAACTGATGAAGCCTGTTGGATGAGAGGCGAAATGTCTTCACGGATATATACCAAGTCCAGTTGCACTTGATTCAACTCCTTTGGATAACCATGACCTGGATGAATGAGACCATTCACAGACATATAGAGAAGGTCAGACGCCATCATTTGGTGCCGCAGATGGTGGCCTTGGTTCCGCATTCTTGTACTTTTTCTGTTTTTATTTGTTTAGTTTCCAGAGCCCACTCACTGATCACATACAGCAGGGAAGAACTTTTAAGCTTCCAAGTATCCACTGGACAAACTGATCAGACTTTTTTTTTTACCAACTTTAATTACATTTTTTTAACTTTATTGCCAGTCATGTAAGTTAACAGGCAATTAACAATGCAGAACATAATCACCTATAAATTGGGCTTCACTTGACATACATGCACATATATATGACATAACACCATACATGGATAGAACACACACATACACATACCTACATAAATTATATCTCAAAACAATACTGTACAGTACAATACAAGTTTCCTAGCTAAGGTAGCTAATAACTGGTGTCCATCTCCTTACTAAAAAAGGCAGTTTAAGTTGTAGCTGGGCAGTCATGCATTCCATCATGTAGACATGTTTGACTTTTTGCAACCATTGTGGTTTTTGCAACCATTAAGTCATTGTGGGGGGGGGTTAGGCTTCATCCAATTTATCATAATTATTTTTTTATTTTTTTATTTTTTTTTGCAGCCATCAACAAAATATGCAGTATATAGCACTGGCCTGTGGTAAACAAGTGCTTATGTGATATGTCCAATAGAAACAATAGTGGGTCTAGGGGAACGTCCGTTTCCATGATTTTCTCCATTTCTTCTTTGACATTTTCCCAGAATGTCTGTATTTTTTGGCAGTCCCAGAATATGTGAGTATGGTCTCCGACCATACCACAGTCTCTCCAGCATTTGTTGGTAGGGCTCTGTCAGACCATAATCTCATCCAGTTCACTATTCCATCCCCAACTCCTCGGCCACACTTCCTCAGAGAAATAACATTCCGCAATACTAAGTCTATTGACCCCCTCCAACTCTCTGATCTCTCCACTGCTCTCCCCCTGGAACCAGCCTCTACCTCACATGATGATCTCACTAATCACCTCAACGCCACTCTGTCTGCCTCCCTCAACACACTGGCCCCTCTCAAAACAAAAACAGTCTCCTTCAACACCTCTGCACCCTGGTTTGCACCTGAGCTCCGCACAATGAAACAGACTGCCCGCCAACTGGAACAACTCATCAAGAACACATCTCTCACTGTACATCAAGAAGCTCACAACCTCCACCTCTCTGCCTACAAAGATGCCCTCACCGCCGCCAAGTCTGCCTATTTTTCCACCCTCATGAATGATTCCAACCGTAACCTCCGCGCCCTCACCTCCACTGGAAACAACCTCCTCAAGCCCCGTGCCGATGCCCTCTCCAACTCTACTCCTGAACAATGCAACTCATTTCTCCATTTTTTTGCAGACAAAATCGCTGCTATCAACAAATCACTGTCCCCTGCATCTGACTTGGCAGCACCTACTCCGGCCCCTCTTCCCCCCATTCCTCTTGACCTCCCTACCCCTCCCCCGATCGCCGCCTCTCCTGGTTTGTTCCAGTTGCCCCTACCACTATCTCTGAACTTATCAGCTCATCAAAATCTACATCCTGCTCCCTTGATCCCCTCCCCACCCCCCCTCCTGAAGAAATGCCTTCCTGCCCTATGCCCCTACCTCACCAACCTTTTCAGTTCTTCACTGTCCCATGGAATTGTCCCCTCTGCCTACAAAACTGCCGCTGTCACCCCAATTCTCAAGAAACCTGGTCTTGATCCATCCTGCCTCAACCAATACCGGCCAATTTCCATCCTCCCCTTCCTCTCAAAAATCCTGGAATGCATTGTCACCACACAACTCCAAACCTACCTACACTCCAACAACCTACTCGAACCCCTCCAGTCCAGTTTTTGCCCACTCCACAGCACTGAAACTGCACTCCTTAAAGTACTTAATGACCTCCTCACCTCTGCTGATACTGGAGCCCTTAACATCCTCATCCTCCTCAACCTGAGTGCAGCCTTTGATACTGTGAGCCACAACATCCTGCTCACCAGATTGAAAGACCCTAACCCTAGATAATTGAAAGATGTATTGAAGGCACCATACTTAGCTGGCTCCAGTCCTACCTCCAACAGGTCACACTTCATCTCACTTCACAACCACTCCTCTGTTCCATCCACAGTCACACAAAGTGTTCCTCAAGGTTCTGTACTCAGCCCACTCCTTTTCATCATCTCCCTCTTGGTCAGATTCTCCGCCATTTCAACTTGGACTTCCACTATTATGCTGATGACACCCAGATATATCTCAGCACCAAATCCCCTCACAATCCACCCCTCTCTCACATCGACTCCTGTCTGTCTGCAATTAAGTCTGGATGCAGCAAAACCTTCTTAAACTCAACAGTGACTAAACTGCACTCCTCTCATTGGCTCCAAGTCCACTCTCAGCCAAATCAACAACCTTGCACTCACCGTCAATGGCACTATTGTCTCTCCTTCCTCCCAGGCACGCAATCTTAGTGTGATCCTTGATCCCACCCTCTCCCTTGAGCCACATATCCGCCAAATGGTCAAATCCTCCTTCTACCACCTTCGCAACATTGCGAAAATAAGATCCTCTCTCACACGCCCTGCTGCTGAGATACTGATCCATTCCTTCATCTCCTCCTGCCTTGATTACTGCAACTCACTGCTCTATGGCATCAGTGCCAGCTCTATCAAGAGACTCCAATAGGTTCAGAACGCATCCTCCCGACTTTTAACTTTCACCAAATCCTGACACCACATCACCCCAGTCCTATAAGACTTCTACTGGCTACCCATCTCCCACCAGATCAATTACAAAATCCTGGTTCTTACTTATAAAGCCCTTCACAAACTGGCTCCCCCATACCTCACCAACCTCCTGTCCCGCTACCAACCCTCTCTGTCCCTCAGATCCACCTCAGCCTCCCTTCTCTCTACCCCCAGGTCCAACCTCCGCGGCTTTGGTGACCGAGCCTTCTCCAGAGCAGCTCCCAGGCTCTGGAACTCACTTTCCCAAATCATTAGAGACTCAGAATCCCTCCCACTCTTCCAGTCCCGTCCCAAGATACACCTTTACTCCATTGCCTTCTTGTGCCCCCTGTCCTCTCGTCCACCGCTGGTCTGGGGTTAGACTGGGAACTGAGCGCTCAATCTGCCCCCTCCCTCAACTCCCTCCCCAAGCGCATCGGACACTGCTGTGGGCTTCCCACATTCAGGTAATTGGTCGGGACTCACCTCTTCAGACTTCATCTGTGATTTATGTGATTTATGATGTTTTTTCTTCTTTCCCTTTTGTATCTGTCCAAGTCAGAGAGTACTGCTGGTGGCGTGTGTGGCTGCCACTTCTCCCTCTCATAGCTCCCCTCCCCATCCACCCTTGTATGTTTGTGTTATGTTTATCTGTCGTCTTGTTTCACCCTGTTTATTGTAAGGTGACTTTGAGTATTAGAAAAGCGCTATATAAATTTAATTTATTATTATTAATTGTTTTTAAAAACACAAGCGGTCAGTGGGGTCCTAAAGAATCATATTTTAACCTTCCAGTCAAATTCTTTTCATAATTGGCTCCCAATCCCCTTATGACAACTTGAGCATATGTCTTCCCAATTGTCATCGTCCACTATTGTATTCAACTCCAGTTCCCATTGTCCTTTGATATGTACAGTGGTATCTGATGTGTCTAACAGTAGTTTTTTTGTATATATGGAATATATGTATTTTTTTTGTTTTTTGTTAATACAGGGTGTTCAAACAACTGTATGAAGTGGGTTTCTATATTCATTGGTTCTCTTTTAATAACATCCAGGTCTGTATTTCTGTATTTTCTGTGATATAGTGTCTAATTTGTAAATATCTATATAGGTCACTTGAGGGTAGAGCAAACTTGTCTTGGAGTTATGGAAAAGATTTAAATGTATTCCCATCAAACAGTTGATTAATTGCCTTCAACCCACTTTCAGCCCATCTTTTATAAGCATTATCCTACATAGATGGGAGAAACTCTATATTTCCTATTACGGGCATGGCCCTTGACAAAGCTGCAGCTCCCTTTAGTTGCTTTTGGATTGAAGTCCAGACCTTCAGTGTATGTTTAATCCATACGTAATTTATTTTGATCTTTTTCTGAGACTGTTGGCTAAGGAATGGAAGAGTAGATAATGATGCTCCTGGTAATGAGTTTTGTTCAGTAGAAACCCATCCAGTCTCTAGATCCTTGAAGTGATAGTGACATCAAAATCTGAAAATTCCTATTTATAGGCTATGTTCCGAGTTGGAATGTGACCACGGAGAAATTCAGTGGCCAAAACAGCACGTCTGTGGCCACTCGAGAGAGATCTGTGATTGATTGTAGATGGTGTCCAATGACAAATTGTGCTGGTGGATACATAGACATCAGTCAATTTTCATATAGGGTTACACAGCCCTCTTTTCTATGTATGAGAGCTGTGCAACTGGATCCATGTTAAATGTCACTGCACTACCGCTCATGTTTAAAACCCTAAAGTAAAAACTTTATATCCACGTACCTGTGTGTTATTGTTGTTTGTAACAGATTTTGAGTTATGAAGTCAAAATACTCACCGAATTGGGATATTAATCGACGTTTATTGGTCAGTTACCATGTCAGCAGACATGAGCGGTATTAGCGGTAGTGGGTGACATTTGATATGGAGTAGCCAATAGCTTTGAATTCATAAAACCACACCTATTTCTGGTTATGATTCAAACTCCCAATGTTAAAAAATGTGTTCAGAAAGGGCATGTCAGTCTCTCTTTAACAACCCCAGGCCACTACTGCTCTGAGCTGGGCTGCCCAATAGTAAAGTTTTAGGTTGTGTAAACCCAGACCTCCTTTCTCTTTTGTTGACATCAGTATTTTTAATCTGACTCTTGGTTTTGCCAAATTTTGATATTCGCTTTTTCTAACAGCTTAAATGTGGATTCTGGTACTAATACAGGGAGGGATTGAAATAAGAAAAGTAATATTGGTAGAATATTAATTCTCACTGATTCTATCCTTCCAAAAACATGACAGAGGCAGTATATCCCATCTATTTAAGTCTTTATTAATTTCTTTAATCAGTTTGTCATAGTTTGAGGAGAATAATTGTGCAATTTTAGGTGTGATAACTACACCAAGATATCTGAATCCCTATTTCGATCTTCTGAAAGAGACCAGGTCATCTAATTGGGAAGGCCATTCCCCAGCTATCATCATGGCTTCGGATTTGTTCGTATTGACCTTATACCTTGACACTGCACTATGCTCATTAAGGCTATGTAAGAGGGCGGGAACAGAGGTAACGGGGTTTTCTACGAATAATGATATATCATCTGAGAATAGTGCTACTTTGTGTTGATCATTTCCTTCATCAGATAGTCGCTGTATGTGGGGATTAGTTCTTATTAATTCAGCCAGTGGTTCGAAGCTGAGTGCAAACAAGGACGGAGATAGAGCGTCCCCCTGGCGGGTGCTACGTCCCAGAGGAAAAAATTCAGAGCAATGTGCATTTAACCTAACTCTAGATCTAGGGTTTTTATAAAATATTTTAATCCACTTAACAACTGTATCATTAAAGCCCATATAGCTAAGAGTCTGTTCTAGGAAGGTCCAGTCAACCCTATCAAATCCTTTCTCAGCATCTAAGCTGAGAAGCATTGACGGGGTGTTCGTCTTGGCTGCAGCTGATTGTAAGTTCAAGGCTCTTCTGACATTATTAATTCCCTGTTGGTTATTAATAAAACCTGTCTGATCTGGCTTTACATGTTTATTGATGTGTTTTTGTATTCCATTTGCTATAATGGAAGTTAAAACTTTTAAATCCACACAGAGGAGGCTGATTGGCCTGTACGACATGCATTGAGTCGGGTCTTTATTGTCCTTATGAATGACACCGTGTCTGACTATGACCCAGGCGGATTCCCCTCTGTTAGGGCATAGTTATAGACTCTACATAGAACTGGGGTTAACTCGTTTACAAATGTTTTGTAGTATTCTCCAGGAAAGTCGTCTACCCCTGGAGTTTTATTATTTCTAAGTTTGAGAATACTCTCTTTGATTTCTTCTTCTTTAATAGGAGATGTCATCATATTGGCTTCATCTGCTCTTAATCTAGTCAGGTTGATTGAATTAAAAAAGGATTCAATCTTTTCTCTTTTATGAGGCTCATCTTCTTTATACAACTTTCTGTAGTAAGTAGTGAATGCCTCGGCAATATCTTTTGGTTGGGTTAGCATCTGGTCACTGTTTGGGCATTTTACCTTGTGCACTACTCTGTTGGATTGGGCTTTACGTAACTGGAAAGCCAGTAGGTGGCTTGCTCTGTTACCCATTTCATAGTATTTCCTATTTATGAATCGTAGTGCCCCCTCTGCTTTATAGGTTAACAGATTGTTCAGTTTTTGTCTATTTTCTTTTAATAAGTCCGGTATTTTCTGGTTCTTTGATAGTTGATGCTCTGTCACTAGTTTCTTAATTTCCTTCTCCAACTCAACTTGTTGGGCTAGCCTTTGCTTTTTTAATCTTGAAGAAATAGCAATCATATTACCCTCATCACTACTTTGGCCCCTTCCCAGAGAATAGAGGGAGAGACAGTGTCATTATCATTAGAGGTAAGATATTCTGTGAAGTCTTTACATATTTCTTCTTGAATTGCTTCATCATTTAATAATGAGACATAAAGTCTCCAGTCTCTAAATTGTTTATTTGGTCCCATCTTTATTTTTAAGGTGACAGGGACATGGTCTTATATGGTAATTGGTTCTATATAAAAGTCACTAGTCCTGTAGATGTCTGTTCCAGATATCAACAACATATCTAGCCTAGAGTAACTGCCATGCTGTTAGGGTTTGTGGAAGACCCCAAGCGCACGACACCAGACAGAGATGGGGTTAGCCGAAAACTGGCGTACTTTATTCCTTACGCGTACAACTAGTCAAACATAGGAAGGCAATGAGCGGCAAGGAAAAAAAACTGAAAGTCCAAGGGGAAAAAGGCTCGTGGGTAATCCAAACGGGAACACTGCAGGATACTTCCACGGGGAAACTTTGCAAGGGAAAAACATGAACCAAGGGCTGGGATGAGTTCATAGAGAAAAGGACCGTGAGAGGAGAGTGGCCGCTACTGCGGGTGCGGGGAGGTTACAACACGAACTGACAACGGGCACGTGGGAGGCCACCAAACTTAAGCCCAGCCCTGATGACTAAGCCTGGCCCTGACGAGCCGATTGGCTGCCGGCGCGGGGTGGGCGGGCCACGGCGCGGGGTGAGCGAGCCATAACACATGCACCTGTGACATGACGGTGAATTCTTTTTCTCTGGGGTGTAAGTGGCACCAGATATCCACCAAGCCCAGTTCACCCATCATTGCTAACAGAGTAGTAGATTTTTTGGACAATGAGCCTACTTCTGCTGGGAGCCTATCCATAGTTTGTCTCAGAATGCAGTTGAAGTCTCCACCTATCAAAATAGTACCGTGTGATTTGTCTGCTAATAAAGATGCTATGTTTTTAAAGAAATCCATACAGTCATCATTTGGGGCATATACATTGGGCATTGTTATTTTAGTACCTCCAATAATCCCTATTACCATCACATTTCTACCCTCTTTGTCATTAATTGTTTGTTCATGGTTGAAGTAGACTGATTTATTGAATAGGATGGTGACTCCCCCTTTCCTCCCATTTTTAAAAGAAGCACTATATAATTGATCCACCCATTCTCTTTTTAGTTTGAAATGTTCCTTTTCTGACAAATGGGTCTCCTGGATCATTGCTATAGAGCAATGTAGTTTTTTAAGTTGACTGAATATTTTTTTCTCTTAATTGGACTGCTTATACCGTTAACATTATAGCTAATACAATTCAGACTATCCATGTATTGTTGGTTTACATTTGTTAGAATACTCCCCTCTTAGTTTTATCCAAAGGCATAAAGTCAAGTAAGGTAGAAGTGTGACAACATGACAGTGGCCCAATGTAAATCTCAAGGTAGAATAAACAGAACAAATAATATCGAGTAATATAAGTAAAGTAAAACAAACAAAGTAAAGTGAACTTCCACAAACCCAACTGGTTTTTCAGTATTACTTTTTGTTGTTCAATTGCATTATAACTTAAGCACAAACCAGTTCCCGGTGTAGCCTGGGCAGAGGAGTGTGACTGTTCCTCCGTGGGGATCACACACAGTGACGGTGCTGCTGTCGTCTGGCTCGTGGAGCGGTCGCTGCTCAAAATGTGGGTATTATACTCGCGGCTCATATTTAAGTTCCGTCCGTTGCATTAAGACTTGGAGTTGTCGTCCCGGTCCTATCGTTGGCTGTTTTGAGTTCCACAAGTAAAACTGGGCGTGCGCTGAGATCACTCAGCTCCGTTGAAGAAAGCCTTGACATCCGTGGCCGGTAGTACCGCTGGGTCTTTCCCTCGTCTCCCTCCTGTGTTGCTCCACTTGCAGCGGGATAGCTCCGTCTCCATCTGTTCCCGTTCGTCCACCCGGACCTGGATATTGAACTCCTGAAGTTTCTGGAGAGCATCGTTAGCGTCGGGTAGGTCTTCTCACCAGACTCTGTGAACATTTTGAGCTGTGCCGGATACATGCGTTTGGCTTTGATGTTTTGCTGCTTTAGTTGTTTGATTACGTCCCGTACCTTTGCTCTCTTCTTTTGTAACTCTGGGGAGTAGTCGTGGTCAAAATATATCAGTTTAGCTTTGTAGAGGATCTACTTTTGACTCCATGCTTGTCTTAGGATCGCGTCTTTCACCGAATAGTCCACAAACTAAACAATTATGGACCTCGGGGGAGCTGTGTGGTTTCTTGGTTTGGTTGTTAGAGAGAATGCACTTCGGGCATTCCTTGAACCAATGCCCGATTACTCGATTCTAGATGCTGGGTCATCTAGAATAGAGTAAGTGTATGTGTGTGTTTGTGTGTGTGTGTGTGTGTGTGTGTGTTTGTGCGCGTGGCCGTCCGTCTCACGGTCATCCATGCATATGCATTCCATACGCTTCTTCTTCTTCTTCTTCTTCTTCTTCTTCTTCTTCTTCTTCTTCTTCTTCTTCTTATTATTATTATTATTATTATTGGTCACTCTTATTATTCTAATAAACATGTTGAAACAGATACAGTGATGTTCGTAATCTGGTTTATTTAAAATAAAAATCTCTGGCTAGAGAAAATTCTGATTGACTTGTAGCTTTAAAATTTAGTAGCCATATTGGCCACTGATCCAAAAAGTTCATGTCAAGCCCTGTACATACGTGTTTAGTTTTCCTACTTTGTAAAGTATATAAACCGAAGGTGTAACCCTTATTATTATTATTATTATTATTATTATTATTGTTGTTGTTGTTGTTGTTGTTCCTCTTTTACATCCTGTAGAGCCGGGTCCAAACTATGGACCTGAGGCACTATAGGGCAGATGTCACTTGATTGACAGTACTCGTAATATGTGGGCTGTTCTGAGGAGGCCGATCTTGTGGACTGCACTGATGTTGATGTTGCCTGGGATACAGTTGGTGAACTTTTCCATTCCCTTCTTCATGAGTCCTAGAGCTCCAATGACCACTGGTGTTGTTACGGTCTTCATTCCCCACATCCTATTGATTTCAATCTCCAGGTCTTTGTACTTGGTCAGCTTCTCTGTGACTTTCACTGGGGTGGATTTTTTTTATTATTGTTATTATTATTATTATTATTGTCTTTATTATTATTAGGCTGTTTTCCCCTGCTTCATTCATCACATAAGTATTGTACATCTGATGTGGTGCTGGTTCTATGTGCATTCAGGTGGATATGTATGCTGGGGATATAATATGTTAGCAGAAAAATAAAGTCCTGCGTTAATTACTCATAAAATCTGATCTTCATCTAAATCACAACAGACAAAAACGATTTACTTAAACTAATGATTACATTTTGCTGATATAGCGAACATATCATCTAAACATTAGAACAAGTTGAAAAAAGCAAGTGAACCATTTTCAGTTCCTTGATATTTTTTGCATGAACAGCCGTCTTCAGGTAATGACACAGCATTTCATTTAGCTGAGGTCTGGACTCTGCCAGTCCAGGTCTGCTCATGGCATTCTGTTGCTGATCTACTCCTGTGTTTCAGGTCATGGTCTTGTTGCACCACCACATTTCTGTTGGGCTTCAGGTGTCTGACTGCTACTGTCCTGTTATTCTTCTCTAAAATGTCTTGATACAACTTTGAATTCATTGTTCCCTCCATGACTGCAAACTGTCCAGGCCCTAGGGCAGAACCATGATGCTCCCTCCATGTTTCACAGTTTGGATGAGATTTTTGGTGTTGGTATGCAGTGCTCTTTTACCTCAGACTATTAATTTGTGTGGGCGGCACGGTGGCACAGGGGTTAGCGCGGTCGCCTGTGGCGGAGCCAGAGCAGGGGCATGGGGGCGGTCGCCCCAGGGCCCACAAGGTCGGGGGGCCCCGTTTGGTGCTCTGTTGCCGAGTTTACGAGCGTCCGTGAACGCACCAGGTCTCGGGACTCTGACGCATTCAGTGACACACTCGTAAAGTCAGCTAATGATAAAAAATACAGTGCAGTACGGGGCCCCTATACATAGATATTAACGGCCCCTATAAAGGCTATAGCCTTTTTTACGACTATTCATGAATGCATCGGAGCTGTGATCCAGCTGTGATTGGTTGTGAGGTATAACTGCATCACACTGCCAGAAGGGGGAGTGAGTAAGCATTTTTACACTTGACAGAACTGGACAGTTTTATGAATGAATTTGAAGGAACTTCAAAATGGAGAAGAAAAAACATGAATCAGGCTCATTCAAACGCAAGAAGCAAGAAAGTAAGAAGAAGCTAATTGCATCGTGTTGTCCTCTTACAAATTATTTTTCATCTCAGTCAGCCGCGACCTGTCAGGACAACTGCGAAGATCGGGGGGATCTGACAACTGACGACGAGGCTAGCAACAGCAGTAATGTTAGCATTAGCAGCACTGTCATGAAAGACCAGAGGACCAGCAACGACCCCGCCCAAACACAACACCAACGTTGTCGTTACAGCCCGGAGAGCCGCCAGCATCAGAGGACAGTAACGTTAGTGCTTCCAGTAGCAGCGATGGCAGCAATAGTTGATACATACAATCCAATTTGGATTGTAGGTATCAACTATTTTACAGCTGTGAATTTTAAAATGACGTCATCAGAAGGGCCCCTCGAGAATGCTCGGCACCCTCCGTGCTGAGAGTCTAGCTCCGCCCCTGGCGGTCGCCTCACAGCAAGAAGGCCCTGGGTTCGAACCCCGTGGTAGTCCAACCTTGGGGCCCATCCCATGTCATCCTCTATGTGGTGTTTGCATGTTCTCCCCGTGTCTGTGTGGGTTTCCTTCGGGTGCCCCGGTTTCCTCCCACAGTCCAAAGACATGTAAGTCAGATGACTCGGCCGTACTAAAATGGACTGGTGGCTTGTCCAGGGTGTCGCCCCGCCTGCTTCCGAGTGACTGCTAGGATAGGCTCCAGCACCCCTGTGACTCGACTTCAGATAAGCGGCTTGAATAATTGATGGATGGATGGATTGCTTGGTGTGTTTCTGACAAAAAGGTCAACTTTTGTGTCATTTGACCACTGACCACTGCCCAAGAAGGATTGCAGAACATCTAAACTTGAGATGTGCAGCAATATTATTTTGAGAGCACTGGTTTCCTCCTTGGTGTCCTCCCATGAAGACCATTCTTGAACCGTTTTTTTTTAATTTATTTTTTTATAGTACACACATAAGTCCCCTTTCATATACACATGAACAGCAACTTTGGCAAGATCAAGAGATTTTTGGAGGTCTACTGGTGTTGCCCTAGGCTTCTTTCACCTTCTCTCAAGTCCTTCAACATTGCACGCTGTGCTCTTGCCGTGCTCTTTGCAGGACGTCCTCTCCTAGGGAGAGTAGCAACAGTACTTCATGTTCTCCATTTTAGACAATTAGTCTCACTGTTGATTGATGAACACCCAGGCCTTTAGGCAAGCCAAGGCAAGTTGATTTATATAGCACATTTCATATAGAAAGGGAGTTCAAAGTGCTTTATGAACTGAATAAAAGTAGAAGGTAAAGAGTTAAAAAAATTATAGAATGATAAAAATATAGCAGAGTTAAAGTGATTATTTAGTGAAATGCAGAGGTGCAAATGAAAGCTTTTAACCTGGATTTAAATGAACTCACGTTTGGGGCAAATGTAATCCCTTCAGGTAGTTCGTTCCAAATGTGAGCTGCATTATGACTGAATGCTGCCTCACCATGTTTGGTTTTTACTCTGGGAACTACAAGAAGATCAGCCTCAGAGGACCTGAGAGGTCTAGAAGGTTCATATTCTAAAAGTGATGAGCCATCCCAAGATTTATAAGCAACAGCAGTATTTTGAAATGGATTCTCTGATTCACTGGAAGCCAGTGTGAAGGGATCTGGGAACTGAAGTTCGGTCTTCTTAGTCCTTGTCATAACTCCAGCAGCAGCGTTCTGTATGAGTTGTGAGCATTTCATAGCTTTTTGGGAGACCAAAACAAGACCATTACAATAGTCTAATATACTAGAAACAAAGGCATTGATCATTTTTTTCTTTTCAGATATGTTTCCTCTTGTTATTATTATTGCTTTGTTTTTAAGAAGGTGATAAGCAGACATTTTTACTGTCTCTATATGGTTGTTAAAATTTTGTTCCAAGTCTATAACTGCAACCAGATTTCTGGCTTGTAATCTTGATTGACAAGGATTTGGGGTGAGCAATAACTTTCAACCTCCCTTTCTTAGGGCCAAAGGACAATGGTCTTTAGAAATGCTTTTCTAGCCTTTCCAGCTTGTTGCATCTCTACAATTCTTCTATGGTCCTCTTTTGTTTTGTTTTTTTAATTTTCCCCCTTTTGCTCCCCAATTGTATCTGGCCAATTACCCCACTCTTCCGAGCTGTCCTGGTCACTGCTCCACCCCCTCTGCTGATCCGGGGAGGGCTGCAGACTAGCACATGTCTCCTCTGATACATGTGGAGTCACCAGCCGCTTCTTTTCACCTGACAGTGAGGAGTTTCACCAGGGGGATGTACCGCATGGGAGGATCACACTATTCTCCCCAGTTCCCCCGAACAGGTGCTCCAATCAACCAGAGGAGGCGCTAGTGCAGTGACCAGGACACATACCCACCATCCGGCTTCCCGCCCGCAGATATGGCCATTTATGTCAGTAGGGATGCCCGACCAAGCCAGAGGTAACACAGGGATTTGAACTGGCGATCCCCATGTTGGTAGGCAACAGAATAGACCGCCACGCTACATGGATGCCCCCTCTTGATTCTCTTTTGATTGGGGCATGGTTCACATGAACAGATTTTTCTTGAAAAGGGAAAACTGACAGTAATCACACTTTGTGTTCCTGTTTTACAGGGCGGGGATCCTCCAGCCCACACCTCCAGTCCCATCCCACTGGCTGGAGTAACTGACTCCAGTTAGCTTGTGGAAGTCATTCACCTAGACATTCACCTACCTTTTGCGTCCTGTGTTTAAATGATGTATTCAGTATTGACAAGAAGAGGTACCAATTGTTGTTTTGTATTATTCCACACAGATTGTGATATTGTGATAAGAGCACACCACATTTTATGAATATCTAATGCAGAAACCAAGGTAACTCCAAACGGTTCACACACATCTTCTTGCAAATGTATGTGACTAAATACGGGTAAATGGGTAAATGCACTTAATAAGAAATGTGTATGCAAGCAAAATGTAAACAAAAACTTGATCACAGAAAACATTTTGTGATATATAGGATTTTATATTTAAATGTGACATTTCTGTTCAGTGTCTCTTAATTGCAGTTCAGGAATATGCATATGCACTTATTGATGGAGATATAGCTTGTGTCACTCTCTTACCCTCTGGCTCTTCATCAGCCTGGTCCATTTCCAGTTTGGTTAGAAGACTGACAAACCATTCAAAGGACTTCTGGTCTCTATTGATCCAGATGAAGTCCACCTGCAGAATCCAACACAGCATCAAAGTAGGACAGCATAGTGTTCACAGAAAAAAAAATCCTGTGATCTCCCATTTTTTAGAGAAAACCAGATTTTTAGCAACACCCTACTTTTAACCCCACTTAAACCATCTCAGTGCCATTAGTATATCGGAATTAATTTCTGGTGTCATGCAACTGAAAACAAGGTGTGTATTCTTACTTTACGTAACTTCATCTCACTGTCTTTAATGTTTTCACACCAGGAGTAGTGGCAGTTGGGGCAATTTTGCTTCCTTCTGCGATACCTGTGCAAGAAGGAAGAGTCATCACAGTTTTACACTTTCTCAGAAAAGCTGACTGATTGTTTTTGCTGGGGTCTGTATGTTATTGTATCCTACCGGTACATGATGCTCTGAAGAATGGAGGCAAACGGTGTGATCCCAATGCCTGCCCCTATCAGCACAGCATGCTCGGAAGCAAAGATCTGTCTTGTTGGGGTGCCATATGGTCCATCTACATAGCACTGACATAACACAAATTCTCATTTATCATTACTGTCCTTCCACAACATGGGAGGACAACAACCCTAACCTTACCATAACCCTACTGAAGGACAACAACCCTAACCTTACCATAACCTTACTGAAGGACAACAACCCTAACCTTACCATAACCCTACTGAAGGACAACAGCCCTAAACTTACCATAACCCTACTGAAGGACAACAGCCCTAACCTTATCATAACCTTACTGAAGGACAACAGCCTTAACCTTACCATAACCCTACTGAAGGACAACAGTCCTAACCTTACCATAACCCTACTGAAGGACAACAGCCCTAACCTTACCATAACCTTACTGAAGGACAACAGCCTTAACCTTACCATAACCCTACTGAAGGACAACAGCCTTAACCTTACCATAACCCTACTGAAGGACAACAGTCCTAACCTTACCATAACCCTACTGAAGGACAACATCCCTAACTGTACCATAACCTTACTGAAGGACAACAACCCTAACCTCACTGTAACCTTACTGAAGGACAACAACCCTACCCTTACCATAACCTTACTGAAGGACAACCCTAACCTTACCATAACCATACCGAAGAACAACAACCCTAACCATACCATAACTTTACTGAAGGACAACAACCCTAACCTTACCATAACCTTACTGAAGGAAAACAACCCTGACCTTACCGAAGGACAATAACCCTAACCTTACCATAAACTTACTGAAGGACAACAACCCTACACTTACCACAACCTTACTATAATGTTACTGAAGGAAAACAACCCTAACCTTACCATAACCTTACTGAAGGAAAACAACCCTAAACTTACCATAACCTTACCGAAGGACAATAACCCTAACCTTACCATAACCTTACCGAAGGACAGCAACCCTAACCTTACCATAAACTTACTGAAGGACAACAACCCTACACTTACCACAACGTTACTGAAGGAAAACAACCCTAACCTTACCATAACCTTACTGAAGGAAAACAACCCTAACCTTACCATAACCTGACTGAAGGACAACAACCCTACCCTTACCATAAATTTACTGAAGGACAACAACCCTAACCTTACCATAAACTTATTGAACGACAACAACCGTACGGAGCGTGTCACGCTTGATAGGCTTAAACCAGCGCACAGGGTGGCAGGCGAAGTTGTGTTTCCAGCCCAGGTTCCCCATCGGGGTCGCCCTCCTTCCAGGACCCTGGCAGTGTCTTTTACAGGTTCAGCATTCTGCTTCTCAGCCGGCATTGGACTGTGTTTCACCTACTGTTTCTGCTGAGGGACGGTGCAGCCATTATGGCACGCTGCTTAAGCCTCCAGTGAGACACTGATTTTCTTTCCAGGAGGCCCTTCTGGGTGTTCGGGGGGGGGGGGGGCTGTGTGGCAGACACTAGAGGCTATGCCTCTCAGCCAGCAGGGCTGTGAGCTGGGGGCGTGGTTTACATTCCCGGGCTCTCTGGTTCAAGGTTGTTCCTGTTGTAGTTTGGTTTTTGGAGCTGAGGAATAAAGTTCAAACTCGCCTTCGTCTCCTGTGTTTTTCCTCATCCTGCCATAACCTTACTGAACGACAACAACCCTAACTTTACCATAACCTTACTGAAGGAAAACAACCCTAACCTTACCGAAGGACAATAACCCTAACCTTACCATAACCTTACTGAAGGACAACAACCCTAACATTACCATATCCTTACTGAAGGACAACAACCCTAACCATACCATAACCTTACTAAAGGACAACAACCCTAACCTTACCATAACCTTACCGAAGGACAGCAACCCTAACCTTTCCATAACCTTACTGAAGGACAACAACCCTAACCTTACTATAACCTTACCGAAGGACAGCAACCCTAACCTTACCATAACCTTACCGAAGGACAGCTACCCTAACCTTACCATAACCTTACTGAAGGACAACAACCCTAACCTTAACAAAGCCTTACTGAAGGACAACAACCCTAACTGTACCATAACCTTACTGAAGGACAACAACCCTAACCATACCATAACCTTACTGAAGGACCATAACCTTACCATAACCTTACTGACGGAGAACAGCCTTACTGAAGGAGAACAACCCTAACCTTACCATAACCTTACTGAAGGAGAAAAACCCTAACCTTACCATAACCTTACTGAAGGACAACAACCCTAACCTAACCATAACCTTACCGAAGGAAAAAAACCTAGCCCTAAACAAACGCACAGTCCAGATGTCTTAATCATTACACTTTGTTTTTCCTACTTGTAATCAACCTGTGTTGTGATTAATATATTTTTCTGAAAAAAACAAGCAAACATCAACTTACCTTAATGTTACAGAACTTGGGGTTCTCACCCAACCTGGTGGAAATCTGCGATTTAAAAAGGCATCAGTTCAAAAAGACAGTAAGAGCTGTGGAGTAGTTGCATTTTGTTTTATCTATTTAGTAGAGTCAAGATACATTTGGCTGAAAGGTTAATGTACTGAATATGTACTGTATATGTATATGTACTGTATATGTATAGGTACTGTATATGTATATTTACTGTATATGTAGTGTATATGTACTGTATGCGTACTATATATGCACTGTATATGTACAGTATATGTACGGTGTATGTAAACTTGGCACAAAAAGTAAGGAAATTTGTGTTTGGTAGATTATTTCCTTGTTGTAACAATGCTTCTTGGCAATAAATCTTACATCAGGCACCTGATTGTCAGCACCTGGGGTACCAGAAGCTGAAAACAAGAGTCAATAGCAACAGCAAAATAAGCTGTTTGGCATTGGCAGAGAAGATTTGGCAAATTTTTCATGGGCACAACCCACATACTCAGCTCTGCTGCTCATCCCACAAATGCATGTTCCTTACAAATGTGGCACCATTTAAAAGGGAAATAAACAGGCTTTCCAATGGTATATGATTTATCTCAAAGAAGCATTGTTACAACAAAGAAATAATCTACCAAACAAAAATGTCCTTACTTTTTGTGCTAAGTATATATGGATAAGTACTGTATATGTATATGTACTTTAATTGAGGGGCCGATGAATGAAGAAAACGAGAGAGAGAGAGAGAGAGAGAGAGAGAGAGAGAGAGAGAGAGAGAGAGAGAGAGAGAGAGAGAGAGAGAGAGAGAGAAGGTTGGATGATGTGGGGATAGTGAATCAGGAAGTGCAGTGGATTAGCAAGGAGGAAGTGAGGGCAGCTATGAAGAGGATGAAGAGTGGAAAGGCAGTTGGTCCTGATGACATACCTGTGGAGGCATGGAGATGTTTAGGAGAGATGGCAGTGGGGTTTTTAACTAGATTGTTTAACATAATCTTGGAAAGTGAGAGGATGCCTGAGGAGTGAAGAAGAAGCATACTGATACCGGTTTTCAAGAATAAGGGTGATGTGCAGAACTGTAGCAACTCACTCACTCACTCACTCACTCACTCATCCAGCGTCGTCCTTGTGGGCGTTAGCTGCTCACGCTGCCTGCCTGATGATGTTGCCCCAGCTGTCCCTGTCTCTTGTGCTGAAAGTTTCAGCCATAGGGTGTCCTGTCCATTCTTTTAGATTGTCCATATACTTCATCCTGGGGCGGCCACGTCCTTGTTTACTCTCCATTTTCCCTTGTATGATGTCTCTTGTGAGAGAGCATTTTTTGTTACGGCTAGAATGCCCAAAGAAGCTCATCTTTCTTTTAACAATGGCACCATATAGTTCTCGTTTGACACCAAGCTTTTGTAGGATGCTTGGTTCTTTTCTCTCGCCAGTTGATGTTTAAGAGTCTTTGGTAGAACCACGTTTCAGCAGATTGTATTCTATCTTTATCTTTTTGTCTCAATGTCCAGTCTTCTGCCCCATATGTCACAGTAGGCCATATTATTGCCTTTAGAGATTTTATTTTTAGTTGGATAGGTCTTTGTCTTTCCAGATATTTTTCAGTTCGATCATTTTTGTTTTTGCAATGGCAATACGTGTTTGGATACCTGAACAGTAGTCATCATGAGATTTTAAGGAACCAGGTATTTGAAGTGTTCAACTCTTTCAAGTTCTTCGCCTTCTATTTTGATGGGTTGGTATGTGCCTTTCCCAATGTGCATTACTTTGGTGTTTTTTGCATTTAATTTCATATTCTTTAGCTTGCCTTTGTTGTTTATGTTGTCGAGGAGGTTTGTTATTTCTTGATGGTTGTTTCCACAGAGAGCTGTGTCGTCTGCGTGTCTCGGGCTTGATATTTTCCTGCCTCCAACTTTGATTCCTGAATTCTCAGCTTCTGCTTCTCTCATGATCTATTCAGTGTCGATACTGAAGAGATGAGGAGAGAGGATGCATCCTTGATGAACGCCTTTTTGAATTTTGAAGGGGCTTGTGTGGTTGTTGTTCCAACGGATAACAGTTTCTTGGTCTTTGTATAGCGATGCTATGAGTGATATGAGGTGAGGTGGAAAGCCCATATTCTCCACTGTGTCAAAGAGTTTTGCATGACTTACATTATCAAAAGTCTTACTGTAGTCTATGAAAACTATGTACCCCTCTTTTTCATTGTATTTGTTAATCTTCTCAATGAGGACTTGTAATGCACATATCATGTCAGCTGTTCCTCTTCCGGCTCTGAAACCAGCTTGTTCTTCTGCAATTTCAGTCTCTATTTTGCTCTTCAGTCTGTTTAAAATGGTGTAAAGCAAAATTTTGCATGTGTGGCTAATAAGAGCTATGGTCCGGTAATTAGAGCATTCCTTTGGGTCGCCGGATTTGTAGAGCATGATAAATTCTTGCTTTTTCCATTCTTGTGGCCACTCTGGTTTTTGCCAAATCTTGGTGCATAGCAGGTGGATGGCCTGTTTTCCTAAGTTTCCAGAATGTATAATTAGTTCAGCAGGTATGTTGTCTAAACCTGGTGATTTGCCTGCTTTAAGGTGTTTTATAGCATCCTCAATTTCATTCATAAGTGGCGGAGGTTCAAGATCTATTTTTACTTCTGCTATGATTGGGCTAACTTCATTTTGCAGGAGGCAAAAAGCTCTTCTCCATATTCTTTCCATTTATTCATGACTTTTTCATTTTCATTTATAGTGTAGCAACTACAGAGGTATAAAGTTGATCAGCCACAGCATGAAGATATGGGAAAGAGAAGTAGAAGCTAGGTTCAGAGGAGAGGTGATGATCAGCGAGCAGCAGTATGGTTTCATGCCATGAAAGAGCACCACAGATGTGATGTTTGCTTTGAGAATGTTGATGGAGAAGTATAGAGAAGGCCAGAAGGAGTTACATTGTGTCTTTGTAGATTTAGAGAAAGCATATGACAGGGTGCCAAGAGAGGAGGTGTGGTATTGTATGAGGAAGTCGGGAGTTATAGAGAAGTACATAGGAGTGGTGCAGGATATGTATGAGGGAAGTGTGAAATGATGAGGTGTGTGGTTGGAATGACAGATGGGTTCAAGGTGGAGGTGGGATTACATCAAGGATCGGCTCTGAGCCCTTTCTTGTTTGCAATGGTGATGGACAGGTTGACAGACAAGATCAGGCAGGAGTCTCCATGGACGATGATGTTTGCGGATGACATTGTGTTTTGTAGCGAGAGTAGGGTGCAGGTTGAGGAGAGCCTGGAGAGGTGGAGGTATGCACTGGAGAGAAGAGGAATGAAAGTCAGTAGGAGCAAGACAGAATACCTATGCATGAGTGAGAGGGAGGACAGTGGAATGGTGAGGATGCAAGAGTAGAGGTGACGAAGGCATATGAGTTTAAATACTTGGGGTTAACTGTCCAAAGTAATGGGGAGTGCAGAAGAGAAGTGAAGAAGAGAGTGCAGGCAGGATGGAGTGGGTGAAGAAGAGAGTCTGGAGTGATTTGTGACAGAAGGGTACCAGCAAGAGTTAAAGGGAAGGATTACAAGATGGTTGTGAGATCAGCTATGTTATATGGTTTGGAGACAGTGGCACTGATGAAAAGACAGGAGGTGGAGCTGGAGGTGGCAGAGATGAAGATGCTAAGATTTTCAATGGGAGTGATGAAGAAGGACATGATTAGGAACGAGTATATTAGAGGGACCGCTCAGGTTGGACAGTTTGGAGACAAAGCAAGAGAGACAAGATGGAGATGGCTTGGACATGTGTGGAGGAGAGATGCTGGGTATATTGGGAGAAGAATGCTGAATATGGAGGTGCCAGGGAAGAGGAGAAGAGGAAGGTTTATGGATGTGGTGAGGGAGGACATGCAGATGGCTGGTGTGACAGAGGAAGATGCAGAGGACAGGAAGAAATAGAAATGGATGATCCGCTGTGGCGCCCCCTAACAGGAGCAGCCAAAAGTAGTAGTAGTAGATGTATATGTAGTGTATATGTAGTGTATGTGTAGCATATATATACTGTATATTTACTTTATATGTATATGTACTGTATATACACCATGTGTACTGTACATGCACTGTATAGTCACTGTATGTATACGTACTGTATATGTACTGTACATGGAGATTGCAGTGAAATAGCTAGGAAAACAAAACAAAACAAATCATAATATTAATTTGACTGCAGCATCCCATGAGTTACCTCTCGGATGGGAGGCCCGTCTCCTCTCTCTGCTTGTCCCAGTGGGTCTGGGAGGGGCTCCTGGGCTTCTACTCCTAAGGAAGGAGGAGGTCTGGAGCCATTGTGGCGGTACATTGTTAGTTCAATGGCCTTGTCTTCATTGGATGCCACTGTTCCGTTACAGTTTGTTGACCTAAACAAGTCCTCCTGACAGAAATGTACATAGATGACTTATTAGGCAGATATAAAATTATACAGTATTGATATTTACAATTTTACTTTCTCATAGCACATACTTTTATCCACAGCACCTTACAAGAGAGTCAGCACATACAGTGGGGAGAACAAGTATTTGATACACTGCCAATTCTGCAGGTTTTCCCACTTACAAAGCATGTAGAGGCCTGTAATTTTTATCATAGGTACACTTCAACTGTGAGAGACGGAATCTAAAACAAAAATCCAGAAAATCACATTGTATGATTTTTAAGTAATTACTTTGCTTTTTATTGCATGACATAAGTATTTGATACATCAGAAAAACAGAACTTAATATTTGGTAAAGAAACCTTTGTTTGCAATTACAGAGATCAGACATTTCCTGTAGTTCTTGACCAGGATTGCACACACTGCAGCAGGGATTTTGGCCCACTCCTCCATACAGATCTTCTCCAGATCCTTCAGATTTCGGGGCTGGCGCTGGGCAACACGGACTTTCATCTCCCTCCAAAGATTTTCTATTGGGTTCAGGTCTGGAGACTGGCTAGGCCACTCCAGGACCTTGAGATGCTTCTTACGGAGCCACTCCTTAGTTGCCCTGGCTGTGTGTTTCGGGTCGTTGTCATGCTGGAAGACCCAGCCACGACCCATCTTCAATGCTCTTATTGAGGGAAGGAGGTTGTTGGCCAAGATCTTGCGATATATGGCCCCATCCATCCTCCCCTCAATACGGTGCAGTCGACCTGTCCCCTTTGCAGAAAAGCATCCCCAAAGAATGATGTTGCCACCTCCATGCTTCACGGTTGGGATAGTGTTCTTGGGGTTGTACTCATCCTTCTTCTTCCTCCAAACACGGCGAGTGGAGTTTATACCAAAAAGCTCTATTTTGGTCTCATCAGACCACATGACCTTCTCTCATTCCTCCTCTGGGTTTTGGATTTTAATCCATGACGGCGTCATGTGTTACTAATGGTTTTCTTTGAGACTGTGGTCCCAGCTCTCTTCAGGTCATTGACCAGGTCCTGCTGTGTAGTTCTGGGCTGATCCCTCACCTTTCTCATGATCATTGATGCCCCACGAGGTGAGATCTTGCATGGAGCCCCAGACCGAGGGAGATTGGCCGTCATCTTGAACTTCTTCCATTTTCTAATAATTGCGCCAACAGTTGTTGCCTTCTCACCAAGCTGCTTGCCTATTGTCCTGTAGCCCATCCCAGCCTTGAGCAGGTCTACAATTTTGTCCCTGATGTCCTTAGACAGCTCTCTGGTCTTGGCCATTGTGGAGAGGTTGGAGTCTGATTGATTGAGTGTGTGGACAGGTGTCTTTTATACAGGTAACGAGTTAAAACAGGTGCAGTTAATACAGGTAATGAGTGGAGAACAGGAGGGCTTCTTAAAGAAAAACTTACAGGTCTGTGAGAGCCGGAATTCTTACTGGTTGGTAGGTGATCAAATACTTATTTCATGCAATAAAATGCAAATTAAATATTTAAAAATCATACAATGTGATTTTCTGGATTTTTGTTTTAGATTCTGTCTCTCACAGTTGAACTGTACCTATGATAAAAATTACAGACCTCTACATGCTTTGTAAGTGGGAAAACCTGCAAAATTGTCAGTGTATCAAATACTTGTTCTCCCCACTGTAGCAGACAGCTCAGAGCACTAAATACTCGTCATATCAGAGCCAAGACTACATTTCATGTCAACTGCATTAGTGTAAGTGTGTAACAGCTAGATCATGCACAGTGATGAAATAACAGGGATTCCAGTTACACATTAGCTGGACAATGCCATACATCAATGTCATAGTCACATATTCAACAGCGCATGTTATGTCTGTGCTCGTAGCTATGATACCTAACTTTGTTTCACTCATGAACTCAAGGCACTTTCTGTCAAACCTCACCTTCTCTTGCTACTGTACAACAGTATAACTCCACCCATACTACTTTACTGCTCCACCTTCTCTTGATACTGTACAACAGTATAACTCCGCCCATGCTACTTTACTGCTCCACCTTCTCATGATACTGTACAACAGTATAACTCCGCCCATACTACTTTACTGCTCCACCTTCTCTTGCTACTGTACAACAGTATAACTCCGCCCATACTACTTTACTGCTCCACCTTCTCTTGATACTGTACAATAGTATAATTCCGCCCATGCTACTTTACTGCTCCACCTTCTCTTGATACTGTACAACAGTATAACTCCACCCATGCTACTTTACTGCTCCACCTTCTCTTGCTACTGTACAACAGTATAACTCCACCCATGCTACTTTACTACTCCACCTGTTTCTTCACCATTTTAACATTCACCAATAGGAACCGGCTCATCCACATCTTGCACAGTGCATCCAAAATCCTTGGTTTTCCCACCCCCCCAACCTATGTAGCAGACCTCAGTAGCAAAGCCATGATACACAGAGCACTAACCATACCTCAGGATCCCACTCACCCCCCAACCTACGTAACAGACCTCAGTAGCAAAGCCATGATACACAGAGCACTAACCATACCTCAGGATCCCACTCACCCCCCAACCTACGTAGCAGACCTCAGTAGCAAAGCCATGATACACAGAGCACTAACCATACCTCAGGATCCCACTCACCCCTCAACCTACGTAGCAGACCTCAGTAGCAAAGCCATGATACGCAGAGCACTAACCATACCTCGGGATCCCACTCACTCCACAATCTACGTAGCAGACCTCAGTAGCAAAGCCATGATATGCAGAGCACTAAGTAATATGTTTGAAGGATCACACCTTGACACAGTATCAGCATCAACGCCACGTCTGTTTACCCTGCATTTCAAAAAACTCTTACATTAGACTCAACCAATCAATTCAAGAACAACCATATAGGCATCACATAACGACTGCAGCACAATAGAACAGTGCTAACCCAAATGCAGCACTGATGACCCAATGTGCAGACATAACACTAACCATACCTCAGGATCCCACTCACCCACCCCCACCCCCAACCTACGTAGCAGACCTCAGTAGCAAAGCTATGATAGGTAGAGCACTAACCATACCTCAGGATCCCACTCACCCCCAAACCCATTCTTCACATAGCTTCCATGTGGTGGCAGTTACAGGTCCCTCACCTGGAGATGGGCCCACTTTAAATGGAGCCTTGTTCCTTTTGCCATGGAAGTTCTAAACTCACTGGACTTCTAAACTCTTGTATTAATGTCTTGTTGTCTCCCTGTTTCTATGTATGTTGTGTATGTCTGTGTTCATGATGATACAATATGTAGTACAATGAGCAAACACAGTATTAACTACATGTTACTAATGTGCTACAAACCATGTTGTGTATGTCTGTGTTCATGATGATACAATATGTAGTACAATGAGCAAACACAATATTAACTACATGTTACTAATGTACTATATACCATGTTGTGTATGTCTGTGTTCATGATGATACAATATGTAATACAATGAGCAAACACAATATTAACTACATGTTACTAATGTGCTATATACCATGTTGCGTATGTCTGTGTACATGATGATACAATATGTAGTACAATGAGCAAACAGTATTAACTACATGTTACTAATGTGGTATATACCATGTTGTGTATGTCTGTGTTCATGATGATACAATATGTAGTACAATGAGCAAACACAGTATAAACTACATGTTACTAATGTGCTATATACCATGTTGTGTATGTCTGTGTTCATGATGATACAATATGTAGTACAATGAGCAAACACAGTATAAACTACATGTTACTAATGTGCTATATACCATGTTGTGTATGTCTGTGTTCATGATGATACAATATGCAGTACAATGAGCAAACACAGTATTAACTACATGTTACTAATGTACTATATACCATGTTGTGTATGTCTGTGTTCATGATGATACAATATGTAGTACAATGAGCAAACACAGTATTAACTACATGTTACTAATGTACTATATACCATGTTGTGTATGTCTGTGTTCATGATGATACAATATGCAGTACAATGAGCAAACACAGTATTAACTACATGTTACTAACGTACTATATACCATGTTGTGTATGTCTGTGTTCATGATGATACAATATGTAGTACAATGAGCAAACACAGTATTAACTACATGTTACTAATGTACTATATACCATGTTGTGTATGTCTGTGTTCATGATGATACAATATGTAGTACAATGAGCAAACACAGTATTAACTACATGTTACTAATGTACTATATACCATGTTGTGTATGTCTGTGTTCATGATGATACAATATGTAGTACAATGAGCAAACACAGTATTAACTACATGTTACTAATGTACTATATACCATGTTGTGTATGTCTGTGTTCATGATGATACAATATGTAGTACAATGAGCAAACACAGTATTAACTACATGTTACTAATGTACTATATACCATGTTGTGTATGTCTGTGTTCATGATGATACAATATGTAGTACAATGAGCAAACACAGTATTAACTACATGTTACTAATGTACTATATACCATGTTGTGTATGTCTGTGTTCATGATGATACAATATGTAGTACAATGAGCAAACACAGTATTAACTACATGTTACTAATGTACTATATACCATGTTGTGTATGTCTGTGTTCATGATGATACAATATGTAGTACAATGAGCAAACACAGTATTAACTACATGTTACTAATGTACTATATACCATGTTGTGTATGTCTGTGTTCATGATGATACAATATGTAGTACAATGAGCAAACACAGTATTAACTACATGTTACTAATGTACTATGTACCATGTTGTGTATGTCTGTGTTCATGATGATACAATATGTAGTACAATGAGCAAACACAGTATTAACTACATGTTACTAATGTACTATATACCATGTTGTGTATGTCTGTGTTCATGATGATACAATATGTAGTACAATGAGCAAACACAGTATTAACTACATGTTACTAACGTACTATATACCATGTTGTGTATGTCTGTGTTCATGATGATACAATATGTAGTACAATGAGCAAACACAGTATTAACTACATGTTACTAACGTACTGTATACCATGTTGTGTATGTCTGTGTTCATGATGATACAATATGTAGTACAATGAGCAAACACAGTATTAACTACATGTTACTAACGTACTATATACCATGTTGTGTATGTCTGTGTTCATGATGATACAATATGTAGTACAATGAGCAAACACAGTATTAACTACATGTTACTAACGTACTATATACCATGTTGTGTATGTCTGTGTTCATGATGATACAATATGTAGTACAATGAGCAAACACAGTATTAACTACATGTTACTAATGTACTATATACCATGTTGTGTATGTCTGTGTTCATGATGATACAATATGTAGTACAATGAGCAAACACAGTATTAACTACATGTTACTAATGTACTATATACCATGTTGTGTATGTCTGTGTTCATGATGATACAATATGTAGTACAATGAGCAAACACAGTATTAACTACATGTTACTAATGTACTATATACCATGTTGTGTATGTCTGTGTTCATGATGATACAATATGTAGTACAATGAGCAAACACAGTATTAACTACATGTTACTAATGTACTATATACCATGTTGTGTATGTCTGTGTTCATGATGATACAATATGTAGTACAATGAGCAAACACAGTATTAACTACATGTTACTAATGTACTATATACCATGATGTGTATGTCTGTGTTCATGATGGTACAATATGTAGTACAATGAGCAAACACAGTATTAACTACATGTTACTAATGTACTATATACCATGTTGTGTATGTCTGTGTTCATGATGATACAATATGTAGTACAATGAGCAAACACAGTATTAACTACATGTTACTAATGTACTATATACCATGTTGTGTATGTCTGTGTTCATGATGGTACAATATGTAGTACAATGAGCAAACACAGTATTAACTACATGTTACTAATGTACTATATACCATGTTGTGTATGTCTGTGTTCATGATGATACAATATGTAGTACAATGAGCAAACACAGTATTAACTACATGTTACTAATGTACTATATACCATGTTGTGTATGTCTGTGTTCATGATGATACAATATGTAGTACAATGAGCAAACACAGTATTAACTACATGTTACTAATGTACTATATACCATGTTGTGTATGTCTGTGTTCATGATGATACAATATGTAGTACAATGAGCAAACACAGTATTAACTACATGTTACTAATGTACTATATACCATGTTGTGTATGTCTGTGTTCATGATGATACAATATGTAGTACAATGAGCAAACACAGTATTAACTACATGTTACTAACGTACTATATACCATGTTGTGTATGTCTGTGTTCATGATGATACAATATGTAGTACAATGAGCAAACACAGTATTAACTACATGTTACTAATGTACTATATACCATGTTGTGTATGTCTGTGTTCATGATGATACAATATGTAGTACAATGAGCAAACACAGTATTAACTACATGTTACTAATGTACTATATACCATGTTGTGTATGTCTGTGTTCATGATGATACAATATGTAGTACAATGAGCAAACACAGTATTAACTACATGTTACTAATGTACTATATACCATGTTGTGTATGTCTGTGTTCATGATGATACAATATGTAGTACAATGAGCAAACACAGTATTAACTACATGCAGCTGGTTTATATGGCTGGGAAGTGGCTAGCAGGACGTGTGTGTTTGTTGACCTGGGCTTTCATCAGTTGTCTTCTGGCCCTGAGGCTGGTGGCCAGTCTCTTTGGGCTTGTTGCCCGGCTCTCCGGCTGTCTGAAGTACTCATAGAGGCGATTAGTCCACTGGCCCATGGAGCGGATGTGTAGCCACAGAGTGTCTGGAGAGGAAAGCAGAACTGGGTTGAGAGGTGGATCCGTTTGGTCGGAACCCGTACTGGCTGTCGGTCAGCAGATTGCACTTTTCATTGAACCTGTCTAGTAGCAAATAGTTTTCCAGTATTTTGGAGAATTGTGACAATAATGAAATGGGTCTGCAGTTTTTAAATCGGTGTCTTTCTACGGGTTTACATGAGAGTCTGACTTCTGGGATTTTCACATTGCCTGGAACCTTTCCAGACTGAAGGGACGTGTTGTAGATGTGGGTTAGCGGTTTTGCAATACTTTCGATTTCTTTAATTTCACCCCCTTTTCTCCTCAATTGTACTTGGCCAATTACCCCACTCTGCCGAACCATCCCGGTCTCTACTCCACCCCCTCTGCCGATCCGGGGAGGGCTGCAGACTACCACATGTCTCCTCTGATACATGTAGCGTCGCCAGCCGCTTCTTTTCACCTGACTGAGGAGTTTCGCCAGGGCGACATAGTGCGTGGGAGGATCACGCTATTCCCCCAGTTCCCCCTCCGCCCCGAGCAGGCGACCAGAGGAGGCGCTAGTGCAGTGACCAGGACATATACCCTCATCCAGCTTCTCACCTGCAGACACAGTCAATTATGTCTGTAGGGACGCCCAACCAAGCCAGAGGTAACACGGGGATTTGAACCAGCGATCCCTGTGTTGGTAGCATTGGCTGCGCCAGCGGATTTTTATTTGGGGTGGTCAGTCGGAGTTTGACTGTTAATTGGGGGAGGGGGGGCTATGGAACTGTGGATATACCAGAATATGCACACATGTCCAAACGCAATCACACGTGTTAAGAGTGGCTAATACACACACAGCAATACAGAAGTACAACACAATCAGACTCGAGCTCAAAACAGCGAATGTGCAAACACACACACACACACACACACACACACACACACACACACACACACACACACACACACACACACACACACACACACCCAGAGCGGATCAGCGACAGAAATACCATGCACCACTGTTGGTCTAAAAACAGCGTATCAGACCTCAATCCAGATCAAAACCAAAACTGCACAAACGTGATATGACAACAATATAACACAACGATATGACACAATGATAAAAACGCATTTTTAGGTCTTTTTGGATATGTCTAAGTTTCAATAAAGACATTTTTAATTACTCGGAGTGCCTTGGTCAGAGAGATTTGTTCTCTTTTTCTCATCTGAAACTACTAACGAGGTCACGTCATAGGATACCATGGTTTCATCTGGTTCCAGTTTTATGCCTTGGACCTTGTCCACAAAGTCAATGGAGTTTTGGATATGGTGAGGTGTTTCGCCCACTAAAGGGGTCAAGATGTTGGCTATATGTTTGGCAATGTTGTACGTGACCGAGTTTATGCTGCTGACGATGGGCCTGAGGGGGGTTCCATCTTTATGGATCATAGGGAGTCCATATATGCATGGAATGTTATCTTGATGGTAGAGACGGTGGTATTGTATCCGATCAATGGTTCCTCCTTTCTGTAGTTTCTGTAGGTACTCTATTATTCTCCTCTTGTAACCACTAGTAGGATCGCGTCTCAGAGGTTCATAGGTGTCGGTGTCGCTGAGTAATGACGTGATCTTGGCGTGGTAGTCTGTGGTGTTGAGGATCACCGTGCATCTCCCCTTATCTGCTGGAAGGATAGTGATGTTTTCGTCCTTGCTCAGGGCTGTCATGGCTTTCCTTTCCTCCATGGTTAGGTTGGAAGGAGGGAGTTTCGCATTGGACAGAGCTGCTGATACCTTTAACCTAAGCTGTTCCGCCTCGGTTTCCGTTAGCTTGTTTTTCCTTATGGCTGATTCTGTAGATGTGATGAGGTCAACTATAGGTAGTTGTTTGGGTGTCATGGCGAAGTTCAGTCCTTTGGCTAAGACCTCCTTCTCTGATTGGGTAAGTACCTTGTCCGACAGATTTTTGATCCATCTGTTCGACTGCCGTTGCTAAACATCGGAACACAAAAGAGCCATTGACATCAATAGCTCTGATAACGACTCCAAAGAGGCTAAATATCTGAGTTTCATCACCAGCCAGTCAGACTAGCTTGGTCTAGTCAGAAAGGCACGAACTGAGGAAGCCTCTTGGATGAGAGGTGAAACGTCTTCATGGATATATAACCAAGTCCAGTTGCACTTGATTCAATTCCTTTGGATAACTATGACCTGGATGAATGAGAACATTCACAGACATTTCTTTGAATCTTCATCAATGTGAAAATGGTCAGGATGCACGATGGAATTACTGTCCCCTTTTCAGATCCAGTCTACCTCAAAGCAGATGTCTTGGATCCAGCCTTTTCTCTGTCTTGTGAGGACAAGGTGGAGGTGGCACAAAGAGTGAAAAGTAAATATTATTGAGTTTAGTGTAACTTCTTCTTTTCTCATAATTTGAACTAATTGACTACAACAATAATATTTTCAGTTTAACCCACTGCATCACCAACACTCTAATAGTAATAAGGGCCCTTTTGTTTTTGCTATACTTTTACATGTTTTGCCAGAACTGATCCTGCAAGATGCTGCAGAGACTGAGCAACCTGTACCTCTTGTTGATGAGGAAGAGCGAGAGGACTCTACCTTTGGGCAAGAGAGAAAGGGCTGTTTGCCGCATACCATAAGAGGCAAAAGAAGGATGTTGGGACCACTCCAGCACTACAGCTAAGTCACTACCTTGACATATCTGAAGGACAAAATGCCCTCTTGTTCTGGGCAATGAACATGAGGGCTCTTCCGTCACTGTTCCGAGTGGCCATCAGGGTCTTGGCAGTGCCTGCCTCCAGTGCTCCGGTGGAGTGGGTTTTCAGCCATGGTGGCATCATAATGCAGCCCCATCGTGCACAAATGACTGACAGACTTTTGGCCAATTTTGTCCTTTGCAAGTGCAATGCATCATAGGGCCCTGAGATAACAGAGAAAGCACAAACCTGTCGATAAATTAAACTGTTTATGCATTTCACATGTTCTATCTCTCACTCACTCACTCACTCACTCACTCACTCACTCACACATACATACACAATACACCATCGTCATCATCGGTAGTCACTCGGGGTCGAGTATGACTGTCCTCCTTCTTGGTCCTTGTGGGTCTTCAGGTGGGTGACTAGGCCGATCCTGGAGCCGCATATTTTGGTGCAGTGTGGGCAGGGGTGGGCAGTGGTAGTCGTAGGATTGGTTTGGGCCTTTTTGGTGGAAACTCCCTCCTTTCTGAGTCTGTGCTTGTCTTCTGCAGCACGTTGGAGATCATTATTATATAGTGCACCTCCTTCCCAGACAACTTTTCTCCAGGTTGCCCTGTTGGTTGCTGTGTCCTCCCAGGTCTTAGGGTCTATGTGGCATTTTGTGATGTTCGCTTGAATGTTATCCTTATACCTTTTCTTTTGACCTCCCAGGGCGCGTTATCCAGTGAGAAGCTGGGAGTATAGGACTTGTTTTGGAAGGCGAGAGTCAGGCATACGGATGACATAGCCAGTCCATCTGAGCTGGTGTTGGGCAATGGTGGCAGTGATAGCGGGAATGTTAGCCTCCTCCACGATGCTGGTGTTGGTGCATCTATCTTCCCAGGTGATCTTGAGGATTTTTTGGAGGCACCTCTGATGATGTGCCTCTAGTGCCTTCAGGTGCCTGCTGTATGTGCTCCAGGATTCTGATCCATACAGTAGGGTGGGCAACACTACTGTTCTGTAGACCAGAATTTTCGTCCTGGGCTGGAGGTCACGGTTTTCAAAGACCGTTTTCCTCAGTCTTGAGAAAACCCCACTGGCACAACTGAAGCGGTGATTTATTTCCTCATCAATATTAGCTTTAGAGGATAGGAGGCTTCTGGGGTATGTAAAGTGGTCCACATTTTCCAGTCTGGTTTTGTCAACATAGATAGTTGGGGGTGGAGCAGGGTTATTTGTGTTGGGTGGTGGCTGGTAGAGGATCTGGGTCTTTCTTATGTTAACCAAGCTGCTTGTATGCCTTGGCAAAAGCATCCAGAATGCACTGTAGGTCCTTTTCTGAGTGGGCCACAATCACATTGTCATCGGCATACTGCAGCTCCGTGATGGATATGGTGGTGGTTCTGCTTTTAGCCCTGAATCTGTTGATGTTCAGGAGTTGTCCGTCAGTTCTGTACATGATTCTGACTCCTTGTTGCAGGTGTTTACCCATAAGATGGAGGATAGCAGAAATGAAAATGGAGAATAGGGTAGGAGCAATGTCATTTCTCCTGCACACACACACACTCTCTCTCTCTCTCTCTCTCTCTCTCTCTCTCTCTCTCTCTCTCTCTCTCTCTCTCTCTCTCTCTCTCTCTCTCTCTCTCTCTCTCTCTCTCTCTCTCTCTCTCTCTCTCTCTCTCTCTCTCTCTCTCTCTCTCTCTCTCTCTCTCTCTCTCTCTCTCTCTCTCTCTCTCTCTCTCTCTCTCTCTCTCTCTCTCTCTCTCTCCATGAATCAGGTTTTGTCTCCCATCTTTGGGATCTGCATGGTATTCCTCAGACATTCAGGCCAGTGTGCAAATTGTAGGCTTACTCGAAGGTCAGTAGCAGTTGTTTTGATGTGCCTTATAATGAACGATTATAACTTTAAGGAAGGATTTTTTTTTTAGGTATCTAGAGTGTATCAGTAGAGAGAGAAGGACAGAGAAAATATGAATTGGTTAGTGGGGAGGGATGCATTGTTTGCACTACTTTTTTATTATTAAGTTCAGTCGCACTTGTTTAACATGCTTTTGACATGTCTTTTGAAGGGTCTCGGCAGTGCCTGCCTCTCGCACTCTGTCTCAGTCAGTCTTACACTCTCTATGAATCAGATTTTGTCTCCCATCTCTGGGATTTTCATGGTTTTTCTCCGACGTTCAGGCCAGTTATGCATTTACAAACTACGTGAATCATTCTGTAATCGTTATCGCTCTCTCTCTCTCTCTTTCTGTTTCTCGCTCTCTGTCAAATTCAAATTCAAATTTGCTTTATTGGCATTACAAGCATTCTCATATTGCCAAAGCATTAATAACATATGATACTACTACTACTACTTTCGGCTGCTCCCGTTAGGGGTCGCCACAGCGGATCATCCATTTCCATTTCTTCCTGTCTTCTGCGTCTTCCTTTGTCACACCAGCCGTCTGCATGTCCTCCCTCACCACATCCATAAACCTCCTCTTTGGCCTTCCTCTTCCCCTCTTCCCTGCCAGCTCCATATTCAGCATCCTTCTCCCAATATACCCAGCATCTCTCCTACACACATGTCCAAACCATCTCAATCTTGCCTCTCTTGCTTTGTTTTCAAACTCTCCAACCTGAGCGGTCCCTCTAATATAATTGTTCTTAATCCTGTCCTTCTTCATCACTCCCAGTGAAAATCTTAGCATCTTCAACTCTGCCACCTCCAGCTCCGCCTCCTGTCTTTTCGTCAGTGCCACTGTCTCCAAACCATATAACATAGCTGGTCTTACAACCATCTTGTAAACCTTCCCTTTAACTCTTGCTGGTACCCTTCTGTCACAAATCACGCCTGACACTCTTCTCCACCCACTCCACCTGCCTACACTCTCTTCTTCACCTCTCTACTGCACTCCCCGTTACTTTGGACAGTTGACCCCAAGTATTTAAACTCATATGCCTTCGTCACCTCCACTCCTTGCATCCTGACCATTCCACTGTCCTCCCTCTCATTCACGCATAGGTATTCCGTCTTGCTCCTACTGCCTTTCATTCCTCTTCTCTCCAGTGCATACCTCCACCTCTCCAGGCTCTCCTCAACCTGCACCCTACTCTTGCTACAGATCACATGTCATCTGTGAACATCATCGTCTGCCTGATCTTGTCCGTCAACCTGTTCATCACCATTTTAAACAAGAAAGGGCTCAGAGCCGATCCTTGATGTAATCCCACCTCCACCTTGAGCCCCTCTGTCATTCCAACTGCATACCTCACCACTGTCACACTGCCCTCATACATCCTCATACAATACCACACCTCCTCTCTCGGCACCCTGTCGTATGCTTTCTCTAAATCTACAAAGACACAACGTAACTCCTTCTGACCTCTTCTATACTTCTCAATCAACATTCTCAAAGCAAACATCACATCTGTGGTGCTCTTTCATGGCATGAACCCATACTGCTGCTGCTGATCATCACCTCTCCTCTTAACCTAGCTTCTATTACTCTTTCCCATATCTTCATGCTGTGGCTGATCAACTTTGTACCTCTGTAGTTGCTACAGTTCTGCACATCACCCTTGTTCTTGAAAATCGGTACCAGTATGCTTCTTCTCCACTCCTCAGGCATCCTCTCACTTTCCAAGATTGTGTTAAACAATCTAGTTAATTCCGGTATGGCGACCGAGTGAAGCAGACGTACAGAGAACAGCTCCTGAGCGATTTCGTAAATCCTTACTATTCACATCAACAGTAAATCTCGAATTTATTCAGTGTTGCAGGAACGGGCTACAATATAAATTTTAACAATGTCTGGCAAAAATAAGACCTGCGCCCAGAGAGGAAAAACTACGACCACAGGCCCTACCGTACCTCCAGAGCCTAAGCTAACAATGGCTACCGCAGGAGTAGCTAACTCCACTCTCACTATCACCGACCTGATAGTTGAACTGGAGAAGAATAGAGCAGTGATTTCTGCCCAAATACAAGCTTCACTGTCTCCTATTCAAGCGACCTTAAATGCGGTTCGAATCAAGATGGAGGATTTGGGCTCTCATATGATTACAATGGATACTGCCTCTCCGACCATAGCGACAGGCTAGCCAGCATTGAAACACAGCTGAAACAACTCCAAACTGAAAACCTTCATCTTAAGCACAAGACAGAAGACCTCGAAAATTGCTCTCGTCAGAACCACGTCAGAGTAGTTGGACTACCTGAAGGTTACGAGGGATGTTCGGCCACAGATTTTTTTGTCTACATTTTTCGTTGACATATTGCAAGACGAGTCGTTCAGCTGACCACCGGAGCTTGAAATGGCACACCGCACGTTGAGAGTGAAACCAGGGGAAGGAGAATGGTCCCGACCCATGATCATTCGCTTTCTACGCTACCAACAGAGGGACCAGGTACTAGCCATGGCGAGAAAACGAGGGCAACTTGTATATCAGGGTCAAAGGATCTTTATTTTTCCAGACATGAGCAGCGAGCGGGCCAAGAAGCACACCACATTTCTCACTATTAAGTTCACACTCCGCCATCCAGCTGTACTTACACTAGCACACCAGGGCGTGGCGCACAAGTTTCACACCGCAGAAGAGGCTGAAATGTTCTACAACCAACACCTGGCGAACTGATCTGAGTAAACAAGCTGGCAACGTACACGGCTCCTGAAATACTGCTGAGGCTTTGCTATTCGGTCCGGGCCAGGCTCAGTTATATAAACAATTAAATAATTCAAGGGGTCATGGTGGGCGGCTGATATGGCTACCGTGCACCTCGGCCCTTTTTTGAAATGTGATTATTTCAACCAGACGAAAGTTCCTCGTTGTAACACTAACGTTTGATTTTGGATTGTGGACCTTGTCGAGTTTGTAAAGAAGATATGCACGTAAGACAAACCGTATCTGAATCTGCAACTCTCTTTATTGCTTCTCCAGCTCTCTCCAACATGTCCAACAATCCCCTCATGCACCCAGCAGCGCCCCCACTACTAAGTCCTCCCACCAGTCAAAGACATGTCAATCAATCATCTTATGAACTAACATACAATAACACCACATCTCCCCTTTCTACAGAACAAAGGGTAGACTGCCTTTGTCTCATCAGACTTCAGAGGATTATTCTGCCTCTTTTGTTGAAAGGTCCGTTCCTATCTAAAACCTGTGTGGAAGAACAGTGTTAACATAGGCACTTTAGTGATTATTCAATCTAATGTAGTTTAGCAATAGCTGTCTCTTAAATTCTCACAGTGTTACTTAAAGTGCTCAAAACTACACCCCATAAACCTTAACATAGTCTTACCATAACATAACATAACACATGGTTTCTTTTTTTTTTCAGTCGAAGGTTAAGCCTACTAGGTTTAATGATGGCTCTCCCAGACCTGGTTCTGGGAGCAGGAGTCTCTGCAGGTGAGACTTGGGGCACCACAGCATGTGACATGGGCACCTGCATAGGAGTTAGCTCTGGTGTTTGTTGCTGTGGTGGAGAACCTCTGTCTTGTGCAGACGTGTGTAGAGGTATCAAGTGCTAGCGGCTGCGTCTCACCACCCTCTGAGGTAGATCCATCAAGTAAGACCTCAGAGTGGGGTGGTTCTGGAACATAGTTTCAGACATCTTTGCGTTGGTTTCCCATATCTGTTCTCCTGGTGACAAGTCACTGAGAGCTTTGGCCCAGTGTTGCCTGTTGTAGTTTTCAGCATCTGACATCCTCTTCTCCTTTTCTAACTGCGCCAAAGTGATGCTGTCAGGCAGAGCAGGGTCCAGCTGAGATGGAAGAGTCGGCACCGTGGTGCGAAGACGTCGGCCCATGAGGAGCTGAGCTGGGCTGTAACCACTCTGGAGAGGTGTAGCTCTATAGGCGAGTAGAGCCAGGTAGGGGTCTCCTGCCTTTTTCAGGAGGTTTTTCATGGTCTGGACTGCCCGTTTTGCTTCACCGTTACTCTGTGGAAACCTCAGGCTGCTGGTGATGTGTTTAAACCCATACGAAGCCGCAAAGGAAGTGAAGGCTTGTCCAGAAAACTGTGGCCCATTATCCGACATCAGGACCTCCGGGATGCCATGGCGGGCAAAAATCGACTTTAAATGCACAATGACGTCAGTGGACCTGGTGTGAGATAATTGTGCAATCTCAACATACCTGGAGAAGTAATCAACAACAAGCAGCTAAGTTTTACTTCCCAGGACAAACAGGTCCGCTCCCAACTTTTGCCGTGGTCTTTCAGGGCGTTCTGATGGCACGAGTGGCTCTTTGTGATTGTGTCGCTCTTGTATGCATGTCCTGCAGTTGAGTACCATTTCGTTTACTTGCTGGCTGAGTCCTGGCCACCACACAGACTGACGAGCACGTGCTCTACACTTTACCACACCTAGGTGTCCTTCACGTAGTTTGACTAGCACGTCGTTCCGCATTGCTGAAGGTATTACGAGCCGTGTGTCTTTCAGCAGTAAGCCGTCTTTCACTGTGAGTGTAGCTCGCTCTGGCCAGTAGTTTTTCATCACCGGTTTTTGTCTTGCATGTGCTGGCCATCCTTCTGTGCACAGTGTCATGACGCGTGAGCAGACACTGTCAGCTTTCAGTTGCTCTTTCAGATTTTCCATGTATGAAGGGCTGACAGGTAGGCTTTCCATGACACAGTCCACATAGATGTTGGTGCTCTCCATCAGCTCCTGTTCTGCTGTGGACATGCGTGATCTCACAGGTGAGCGTGACAGTGTGTGAAAGTGACTTTCCTGGCACGTGCATGATGGAGTATGAGTAGCGCATCAGCCTCATCCTGAAGTGCTGGATTCTTGGTGGCAAAAGATCCAGTGCTTGGGCTCCAAGTAGGCTGAGAAGGGGTTTATGGTCCGTTTCCAGACAGAAATGTTTTCCAATGAGAAAATCACGGAACCGTTCGCAGGCCCATGTGAGGCCCAGGGCCTCCTTCTCTACCTGCGCGTACCGTTGTTTGGTTGGAGTGAGCGACCGCGATGCATAAGCCACAGGCTTCCATTCTTCCTCCCATCTCTGGAGAAGAATGCCCCCCAAGCCATACGATGATGCATCGGCTGACACTTTGGTGTCTCTGTGTGGGTCGTACATGGCCAGTACAGAAGGAGAAGACAGTGCTTTCTTCAGCGTTTCAAACGCCATCACCTGGACCACGTCCCAGACCCAGCAGTTTTTCTTTGAGAGGAGGTCCCGAAGTGGCTTATCTTTTTCCACCAGCTGGCTGACCATCCCAAGAAAACTCCTCAACTCGCCCACATTTGTAGGCTCCTTCATCTCTGTGATGGCCTCTGTCTTTCTTGGGTCGGGGCAGATGCCCGCGGCTGTGATAATATGGCCCAGGAAGACCACCTCGCTCTTGGAGAATTCACACTTGTCCACATTCAGGGTGATGCCTGCTTTTTCCACTCTTTGTAGCACAGCCTGGAGTCGAGTGTCATGCTCTCCCTGGTCCCACCCCCACACCAACAGGTCATCGATGTGGCAGACCACACCTTCGAGCCCCTCTATGACCTCAGCCATCCTGCACTGGAAATGTTCAGGTGCTGAGGCGATGCCAAATGGAAGATGGTTAAATTGGAGCCGCCCAAAGGGTGTAATGAATGTAGTGTACTTGACCGATTCCTCTGTAAGTGGAATCTGCCAGAACCCCATGTTGCATCCAATTTGCTGAACAGTTTTGCTCCAGAAAGCGTTCCGAGGCTCTGTTCTACTGACGGCAGAATGTATTTTTCACAGCACACATACTCATTCAAGCCGGTCAGATCCACACATAACCGCACGTTTTTACGGTCCTTCTTGGGCACGACCACCATGGGAGCACACCAGTCAGTCGGCTCCTCCACCCTGCTGATGACGCCCAGGGCTTCCATGCGCTGGAGCTCTTCCTTGACTTGGCCCACCAGTGGTAGTGGAATCCTCCTGGGGGTTTTCACAGAATATGGCACGGCCCCTGGTTTAAGCTTGATGGCGTACGGTTGTTGTAACATGCCTAGCCCACTGCACAGCTTGGGGTAACCTGTCTTGACGGTCTCCATGTCCATGCTGTCGACACAGATGAGCAAGCCAAGGGCTTTAATGGCTGGCAACCCGAGCAAGGGCGCGCTCAGGTTTTTGACCACATAAACCTTCTCCATGGTCTGCTTGGCTCCTCTCCTCAGCTGCAGTCTGGCGAACCCCGACACATCCAGAGATATCCGTCCTGGACCCAACACTGGTTTCTCTGCTTTGCGGAGAACAGGCTGCTGTGCATTTGAAAAAATGTTTTTAAACTCAGTCTGTGACACAGCAGTGACATATGCTCCAGTGTCCAGTTTGAAAATGATGTTTTTGTCCATTATGCTTATGTCAGCAGTCCATGTTTCATCATCAAATGTCATAGAGCCGAGAAAGAAGCATTCCTCCTCTTCCTCTACACCATGCACAGCTTTGCCTGCACGGCACACACGCTGGTAGTGGCCCTTTTCCCCACAGGAATGACACGTGGCATCATTGGCAGGGCACTCGTGCGTTGGGTGCGGTGTGCCACCACATTCGTAGCACTGGGAGCCCTTTTCATTTTTGCTCTGACTGCTGTGTGGCTTTGCTCCATTGCTTTTAAATTTGTTGCATTTCGGCTTTTGCTGTCTGCCTTTAAACACCTGTCCACAGAGCTAAGATCCATCTGCTTTACACCACTGGCGTCACTCCTCCGTGTGTTTTGCTGCTGTTTGATCTCCTCTGATTGGCTTGCCATGTTAACAGCTTTGTCCAGGTCTGAGTTTTTTTCCATTTGCATGCGTTCTGAGAGCCGTGTGTCAGCCAGTCCAACCACTATCCTGTCCCTGATAAGTTCGTCTTGCAATGTCCCATAATGGCAGTGCTCTGCTAATGCATACAGAGCAGTGATGAATGTGTCGACAGTCTCGTTTGCTTCCTGTTTGCTTGCGCATATTGAATCGTGCGCGTTCGTAAACAATGTTCTTCTTCACTACAAGGGATGACTGAAAGCCATCCCTTACTTTGGTGTATTGGCGCTGGTCTGCATCGCTGAGCTCCAAGCCTGTCAAAACATCATCAGCTTCGTCTCCCATACAATAAATCAACGTATTTACCTGGTTCTCTTCGGCGCTTGCTGTTAAGTTGCTTGCCTGACGGAATCTCTCAAATCTCCAAATCCATTTTGTCCACTCATGCGGCTTGGAAAAATCAAAGGGCTCCGGTGGCTGAATGCTAAACGTAGCGCTGGGTCTGTTAGCCACCCTGCTAACTCCTTCCCCACCCTGCTCGTCTTCGCTGTTACTCATTTAACTTGCTCACCAATCTCTTCTTTTTCCTTTTCAGGCGGCGCACCTTTTCCGTCCGATTCAGTTTCACGGCACTTCTGACACCATGTCGCGTTTGTAAAGAAGATATGCACGTGAGACAAACCTTATCTGACTTGCTTCTGCAGCTCTCTCCAACATGTCCAACAATCCCCTCACGCACCCAGCAGTGCCCCCACTACTAAGTCCTCCCACCAGTCAAAGACATGTCAATCAATCATCTTATGAACTAACATACAATAACGCCACAGACCTCTGCCATTGGAATATGGACATGTGGACTAAACATTACTTCCGGACACTACAACTGGACTTTTTCCACCACTGCTGCGATCGCCATGATATCGGCTTCCTCAAATCAAGTACACGAAAAACTGAGTCTCTTCGGACAACTACGCCACCCACTGAACATAGAAGTCTATTTCGGACTTTTCTTTTTTCAAACTGCAGTCATCTCAAAATCAGAACCCGCTTCTTTAATGGCTTTGACCCTTCAAGGTAATGTTGTGGAGTTTGTGTGTGTTTGCGTGTGCGATTAAGCATGTGCATACGTGTATATGTGCGTGTGTGTGTATATAGTTGCATGTGCATATGTATGTATGGGTATGTAGATGTGGACGTGCACACATATACATATACTAGGTTATTTTTTCCTGGCATTTTTGTGCTACTCTGCTCTGTTCCTGTTTTATTTCTAAATCTGTTGATGTGTGTTTACAGTACATACATACGTATGCAAGCTCGGTAGTGCTCTCTGTTTTAAGGATAGAGGGATAAGAAGGATAGTGCTTTCATTTAGTTATTCCGGAAGTTAATAAATAGTTTTGCCTGCTGCTCATCACATTTGGGAAGATGAGCATAGGAACAGGGGGGGAGGGCGGGCTGGTATGGGGGGGGGTATGTTTTTGTTTTGCTTAGTCTTTTTTTTGTTTTGTTTTTTTTTGTTTGTTTTGCCCATCACCTGTTTTTTGAATTCGGATTGGCACGTGTCTGTCACTCTTCTTGCTGCAATATCTTACTGGGTTTGTACGTATGCCTGACGACTTTTCAACTGAACCAAGTCACCGTATCCCATTCTCATTTGACTTTCAGAGATTGTTATGACAAATAACCCAAGCAGTTCAGTGAGAGTGAGAGGCTCCATCAAAATTATCTCGTGGAACGTAGGGGGCCTGAATGGACCTGACGCATGCTAGAGTATTTTCTCACTTGAAACATTTCAACACAGACATCACATTCTTACAAGAAACACACTTGTGTACGATAGACCACCAACGACTTAGCAGACCCTTAGCAGACCCCTTAGCAGGATAGGTCATATTTTTCACTCTACATTCAACCTTAAAACGAGAGGCGCAGCCATCTTGATTAATAAAAAAGTACATTTTATTCCCCCTTGAACCCAGCCACTGAGGATGCACAAGCCAGTGCATCCTTAGTGCCGGTCCCAAGCCCGGACAAATGGGGAGGGTTGCGTCAGGAAGGGCATCCGGCGTAAAATCTTTGCCAAATCAAATATGCGGATCATAAATAAGACTTACATACCGGATCGGTCGAGGCCCGGGTTACCAACGACCACCACCGGTACTGTTAACCAGCAGGGTGTCGGTGGAAACTATGCTACTGTTGGGCGAAGGAGAAGGAGAGGGGGAAAGCATGTCCAGAGGCAGCTAGAGAGGAGGAAGGGTAGGCATGTGGAGGTGAGAGTTGGAACTTTGAATGTTGGCACTATGACTGGTAAAGGGAGAGAGCTGGCTGACATGATGGAAAGAAGAAAGGTAGGCATACTGTGTGTGCAAGAGACCAGGTGGAAGGGGAGTAAGGCCAGGAATATCGGAGGTGGGTTCAAACTCTTCTACCATGGTGTGAATGGGAGGAGTAATGGGATAGGGGTAATTCTGAAGGAAGAGTATGTCAAGAGCGTGCTGGAGGTAAAGAGAGTGTCAGACAGAGTGATGAGTATGAAGCTGGAAATTGAAGGTTTATTGCTGAATGTTATCAGCGCATATGCCCCACAAGTTGGGTGTGAGATGGATGAAAATGAAGAATTCTGGAGTGAGTTGGACGACATGGTGGAGAGGGTACCCAAGGAGGAGAGAGTGGTGATTGGAGCCGACTTAAATGGACATGTTGGTGAAGGGAACAGAGGTGATGAGGAGGTGATGGGAAGGTATGGAGTCAAGAAGAGAAATGTGGAAGGACAGATGGTGGTCGATTTTGCGAAAAGGATGGACATGGCTGTGGTGAATACATATTTCAAGAAGAGGGAGGAACACAGGGTGACGTACAAGAGTGGAGGAAAGTGCACACAGGTGGACTATATCTTATGTAGAAGGCGCCATCTAAAAGGGATTGGAGACTGCAAGGTGGTGACAGGGGAGAACGTAGCAAGACAGCATCAGATGGTGGTCTGTAGGATGACTTTGGAGACCAAGAAGAGGAAGCGAGTGAAGACACAGCCGAAGATCAAATGGTGGAAGTTGAAGAAGGAAGACTGTTGTGTGGAGTTCAGGCAGGAGTTAAGACAGGCACTGGGTGGTAGTGAAGAGTTGCCAGATGGCTGGACAACCACTGCAGAAATAGTGAGGGAGACAGCTAGGAAGGTACTTGGTGTGTCATCAGGACAGAGGAAGGAAGACAAGGAGACTTGGTGGTGGAATGAGGAAGTACAGCAAATTATACAGAGGAAAAGGTTGGCAAAGAAGAAGTGGGATAGTAAGAGAGATGAAGAAAGTAGACAGGAGTACAAGGAGATGCAGCGTAAAGCAAAGAGAGAGGTGGCAAAGGCAAAGGAAAAGGCGTATGGTGAGTTGTATGACAGATTAGACACTAAGGAAGGAGAAAAGGACTTGTACCGATTGGCTAGACAGAGGGACCGAGCTGCAAAGGATGTGCAGCAAGTTAGGGCGATCAAGGATAGAGATGGAAATGTGCTGACAAGCGAGGAGAGTGTGCTAAGAAGGTGGAAGGAATACTTTGAGGGGCTGATGAATGAAGAAAATGAGAGAGAGAGAAGGTTGGATTATGTAGGGATAGTGAATCAGGAAGTTCAGCGGATTAGCAAGGAGGAAGTGAGGGCAGCTATGAAGAGGATGAAGAGTGGAAAGGCAGTTGGTCCTGATGACCTACTGTGGAGGCATGGAGATGTTTAGGAGAGATGGCAGTGGAGTTTTTAACTAGATTGTTTAACACAATCCTGGAAAGTGAGAGGATGCCTGAGGAGTGGAGAAGAAGCATACTGGTACCGATTTTCAAGAACAAGGGCGATGTGCAGAACTGTAACAACTACAGAGGTATAAAGTTGATCAGCCACAGCATGAAGATTTGGGAAAGAGTAATAGAAGCTAGGTTAAGAGGAGAGGTGACGATCAGCGAGCAGCAGTATGGTTTCATGCCACGAAAGAGCACCACAGATGCGATGTTTGCTTTGAGAATGTTGATTGAGAAGTATAGAGAAGGCCAGAAAGAGTTGCATTGTGTCTTTTTAGATTTAGAGAAAGCTTATGACAGAGTGCCGAGAGAGGAGGTGTGGTATTGTATGAGGAAGTCAGGAGTTGCAGAGAAGTATGTAGGATTGGTGCAGGATACGTATGAGGGAAGTGTGACAATGGTGAGGTGTGCGGTTGGAATGACAGATGGGTTCAAGGTGGAGGTGGGATTACATCAAGGATCGGCTCTTAGCCCTTTCTTGTTTGCAATGGTGATGGACAGGTTGACGGACAAGATCAGGCAGGAGTCTCCATGGACAATGATGTTCGCGGATGACATTGTGATCTGTAGCGAGAGTAGGGTGCAGGTTGAGGAGAGCCTGGAGAGGTGGAGGTATGCACTGGAGAGAAGAGGAATGAAAGTCAGTAGGAGCAAGACGGAATACCTATGCGTGAATGAGAGAGAGGACAGTGGAATGGTCAGGATGCAAGGAGTGGAGGTGACAAAGGCATTTGAGTTTAAATACTTGGGGTCAACTGTCCAAAGTAACGGGGAGTGCAGTAGAGAGGTGAAGAAGAGAGTGTAGGCAGGTGGAGTGGGTGGAGAAGAGTGTCAGGCGTGATTTGTGACAGAAGGGTACCAGCAAGAGTTAAAGGGAAGGTTTACAAGATGGTTGTAAGACCAGCTATGTGATATGGTTTGGAGACAGTGGCACTGACGAAAAGACAGGAGGTGGAGCTGGAGGTGGCAGAGTTGAAGATGCTAAGATTTTCACTGGGAGTAACGAAGAAGGACAGGATTAGGAACGATTATATGAGAGGGACCGCTCAGGTTGGAGGGTTTGAAAACAAAGCAAGAGAGGCAAGATTGAGATGGCTTGGACATGTGTGGAGGAGAGATGCTGAGTATATTGGGAGAAGGATGCTGAATATGGAGCTGCCAGGGAAGAGGAGAAGAGGAAGGCCAAAGAGGAGGTTTATGGATGTGGTGAGGGAAGTCATGCAGGTGGCTGGTGTGAATGGCTCTTTTTTCAATGTGAATTATTCGAGGGTGTTAGCCTAATTTTACTCTGCATGCATTGTAGGGAGACTTCCTCTGGACCTGGAGGATTTGCTTACAAAATTCTGCATGCAGGCTTTCGATTGGATGTTTTTCCCATTTTCCGAATTCGTGTTTTGTGAGAGGACTCCAAACCTCGCTGCCATATAGTGCATCTGGCTCAATCACTGATTTGAATATTTTGAGCCGGGTCCTAACTGGGATGTCAGCATGTGTTGACTTTTTGATGACATAGAAAGCCCTTCTTGCCTTCTCTTTCAGTTCATTAAGGACAAGTTAAAATGTCAGTGGACCTGATCTTCAACGCTAGGTGTGTGTAGTTAGTCTATTGTTGGATTTTAGTTGTTCCTAGGGTGAAGTTGTACTTTGTTCCCTGACATCTGGACCTTTTATGGAATATAACTATTTTAGTTTTTCAGGGTTAATGGCCAGGGCCCAGGTCTGACAGAACTTTTCCAGCAGAGCCAGGTCTTGCTGTAGACCCTCTTGTGTTGGTAACAGCAGAAGAGGTGTGCCCAGCTGCACTCGGGCCAACGGGAAGAACACAAACACCTGAGGGGAGCTTTAAAAACCTGCGGCTACCCCAGTTGGACCTTTGTGAAAACTGCAACACGTTCCAAAAAGACCAACCAGGTGAGCGATGAGGAGAAAAGGAACAGAAGGAATAGCACAGTCATCCCGTATGTTTCTGGGGTCTCCAAGAAACTCAGGAGAATTTTTAAAAAACACCACATCCCGGTATACTTCAAACCCAGCAACACACTCCAACAAAGACTGGTTCATCCCAAAGACCGTGTACCACACACCCAAAAAAGCAATCTGGTGTATGCTGTACAATGCAATGAGGATTGCACTGACCTATACATAGGAGAAACCAAACAACCACTACACAAACGGATGGCCCAACACAGAAGGCCACACTCCTCAGGACAAGACTCAGCAGTCTATGTACACCTAAAGGAGAAGACACACTCCTTCGAGGACAGCAACGTACACATTTTGGACAGGGAAGATAGGTGGTTAGAAAGAGGGGTGAAGGAAGCCATCTATGTGAAACTGGAAAAATCATCCCTCAACAGAGGAGGAGGTCTGCGACACCACCTATCTCCACTTACAATGCCGTCCTTTCATCTCTACCCAGGAGACTCAAGAAGCCTAGCCTCCAAGAACAACAGTTGGTCACTAACGGCTCCAACCACTCTCATGACCACTGAACAATGAAGTCGAAACCAACACCCCCAACCACCGTCGCTGCTAAACATCAGACCACAAAGAGCCACGCATATCAATACCTCTGATAACAACGGGCGTTGCTAAACATCGGAACACAAAGAGCCATGGACATCGTTAGCTCTGATAACGACTCCAAAGAGGATAAATATCTGAGTTTCATCACCAGCCAGTCAGACTAGCTTGGTCTAGTCAGAAAGGCACGAACTGATGAAGCCTCTTGAATGAGAGGCGAAACGTCCTCACGGATATATACCAAGTCCAGTTGCACTCGATTCAATTCCTTTGGGTAACAGCAGAACCAGGTCATGTGCATAAAGCAGGAACTTGATTTCGGAGTCATGTAAAGTGAGACCAGGAGCAGTAGATTGTTCTAGTACCGTTGCCAGTTCATTAATATAAATGTTGAAGAGGGTTGGGGAGATTGGGTTGCCCTGGGTCACTCCACGCCCTTGAGTGAAGTTTGCAGTTTGTTTGTTTCCAGTTTTAGTAGCACATTTATTGTTTGTATACATTGATTTAATGATGTCGTATGTTTTCCCCCTACACAACTTTCCAGTATATAAAATAGGCCCTCATGCCAAATTGAATCAAAAGCTTTTTTAAAATCAACAAAGCAGGCAAAGAGTTTCTGTTTGTTTTGATTTACATGTTTGTCAGTTAAGGTGTGGAGGGTAAAAATATGGTCTGATGCCCTGTAGTTTGGTAAGAATCCAGTCTGGGCTTTACTCAAGACCTTGTGCTCCATAAGGAAGTCTATGAGCCTTGTGTTCAAAAAACTACAAAACACCTTCCCCAGATGACTGTTCACACAAATGCCTGGGTAGTTATTAGGGTGGAGTTTGTCTCCACTCTTGAATATGGGCGTGATGAGTCCTTCGGTCCACATGTCAGGGACATGTCCCACACTCAGAATCAAGTTGAACAGTTTTACTATGGCCAGTCTTCATTTGGTGTCAGTGTTTTTTAACATTTCATTTAGTGTTCTGTCTGCTCCGCATGCAGAGCGTGTAACTTTTCTTTCAGTTCTTTTTCAGTCATTTGGTAGTCTAATGGGTTTTGATATGTTTTAATAGCTGATCGTAGGTATGCATTTTTTCATATATTTCACTTTGCTCTGGGTTCATTGTTATTTTACTATATAATATCTTGAAATGGTCTTTCTATGCAGCTCCATGGTGTTTTTTTATGTAGTGGATTCCAGTTGTCTCAGAAGTGATTTGTTTTAATTGATACTTCAATTGTTTTTAATCGCTTTTGTGTAAACTATCCTCTCTTCATTCTGAGTGTGTTTTTGTACTGTTTCAATGCTTCACAATAACAAAGGTGTAAGTGCTGCTTCTCTGGCTGTCTGTGTTTCACATTTGATAACTTTCTGAGGTTTTCCTCATGTTTTTGCATTCGAAGTCAAACCATTTTTCTATGTGTAGATTTTTAGATTTTGATCGGGAGCTCTTCAAATTGGATATAGATGCCAGTTGGTCAAATATTTCATTTATATTTTGTACAGCCAGACTTACTCCTTCTTTATTGTGAAGGTAGGTTTGAACAAGATAACTATCTATAAGTGATTGAATTTTAGGTTCTGGAATTGCTTTCTGATATTCTTCTGTACTGTTTTGGGCCCATCTGTATTGTTTGTTGATATTGTACAGCTTACTGGGTTTAGTTTTTGTGTTAGATGTTTCTGCCTTGTTAAGATACGCAGTAATTTGGCTGTGATCTGACAGAGGTGTTATTGGCTTGACTGTAAATGCCCTGAAAGAAAATGGATCCGAGTCTGTGATTACATAATCACAATACTGCAGCCCAGAGATGAACTGTAGGTGTACTGTCCAAGATAGTCCCCTCTCATTTTACGATTAACAATATACAGACCCAGACTCTGACAGAGATCTATTAGAGGTGACCTGTAGCTGTACTGTCCAAGGGAGCCCCCTCTCATTCTACCATTAACAATGTACACACCCAGACTCTGACAGAGATCTATTAGAGGTGAACTGTAGGGTTACTGTCCAAGAGAGTCCCCTCTCATTCTACCATTAACAATGTACACACCCAGACTCTGACAGAGATCTATTAGAGGTGACCTGTAGGTGTACTGTCCAAGAGAGTCCCCTCTCATTCTACCATTAACAATGTACACACCCAGACTCTTGACAGAGCTCTATTAGAGGTGAACTGTAGGTGTACTGTCCAAGGGAGCCCCCTCTCATTCTACCATTAACAATGTACACACCCAGACTCTGACAGAGATCTATTAGAGGTGAACTGTAGGTGTACTGTGCAAGAGAGTCCCCTCTCATTCTACCATTAACAATCTACACATCCAGACTCTGACAGAGATCTATTAGAGGTGAACTGTAGGGTTACTGTCCAAGAGAGTCCCCTCTCATTCTACCATTAACAATGTACACACCCAGACTCTGACAGAGATCTATTAGAGGTGAACTGTAGGGTTACTGTCCAAGAGAGTCCCCTCTCATTCTACCATTAACAATGTACAGACCCAGACTCTGACAGAGATCTATTAGAGGTGACCTGTAGGTGTACTGTCCAAGAGAGTCCCCTCTCATTCTACCATTAACAATGTACACACCCAGACTCTGACAGAGCTCTATTAGGCATTCCCGCTTTCTGTTGACCTGCATGTCAAAGCTTTTTCTTGGGTAGTGAACTATATTCTTGAGATAATTGTGACCAAATATGTGACTATTACCCTTGTCTGTAGTAAAGTCAGGCATATGGCCTATTCTTGCACTTGGGTCTCCACAAATCAACACCTTCCCCTGGGCCTGGAAGTGGTTGATTTCATTGTGGAGACAGGGAAAAATCTCCTCATTGAAGCAGGGAGACTTAGAGGCGGGATGTGTAGGGCACATAGATAGGTATCTTGGCTGGAGTCAGTGGTCTTTTTTAATTTTAAGCCAGATATGGGTAGTTTCTCCTTTTACTTGTAAGATGTAGTTTTCCAAATCAGATTTATACCAAATGGTGATACCCCCTGAGTCTCTTCCCTTGTTAATTGTGGGATTTTTTATAGAAGAAATTATAATTTTATGGTAGCCTGAGGGGCAATGGATGAGTGCATCTGATCTACACCAGGTTTCTTCAAGAATAATTATGTCGATGTTTTTAATGTTTTGTTGGAATTCCAGGGTTTTACTTTTTAAACCAAACAAAAATGAACTCAGGCCCTGGATATTCCACATCGAGACTGTAAGGGACGCCATGTTTAAGAATTTCGACTAATGCAACTGAATTAATAGTACAGATCTTTTCGGTTTTCAACAAGATAAACAAATTGTTTATATAACACTTATATTTTCAGTATATCAAATTACAATTTATAATGTTAAACAATTAAAATAAAGTACTGTTGATGTGTATATATGGATTATTATGTACACATACATATAAACACACACACACATTTATATATACACACACACACACACACACACACACATACATACATACATACATACATACATACATACATACATATACTACATAGTACATGTTATATATAATTTATTATATAATATTATATAACACATAATAATACTATGTATTATTTTTTCTCTCTCATTGTGCCACTTAGCTGAAGAGTTTAGCTGATATGAGGCTGAGAAGATACCTTATCTCCCCGAGGTTAGGATTGCTGCTGGCGGGGCCTTTAAGTGCTGCGGCATAGCTCTGCTGCTGCTGTGGGCTGGGGCTGTACATGTGTTGCGCTGGGCTGTAGGCCTGTGGGGTGGTGTCCAGTCTGTGTTGGCTGGGTCCCAGGTCAGGGTGTTGCGGTGCAGGTCTAGGCTGGTGGTGGGGATAATGTGCTTTGGGTTGTCTCGGTAGTGTAGTGGAGTAGGGTCCGCTGTGGGTCATCTCGGTGGTGGAGAAGGGTAGGGTCCACTGGCATGGTGAGCTGGGGGTCATCTCGGTGGTGGAGAAGGGTAGGGCCTGCTGGCATGGGGTCCATAAGGTCCTCTGCTGTTCCTGGGGGGACTGCTGCTGAGGCTGCGACTGAGGGCCACATCTTTCAGGGTTTTTGCAAATATGCCAACTATTTCCTTGCGAAGGTGGACATGGTCATAAAGCTCATAGACTCCTAGAGTGGGGTGATGAGCCAGGTGGACATTTGGCATGTGATAGCATTGGCGAGAGATTCTCCATTGATCCACTGAATGGTCATGGGGTGGAAGTCTGTCCTCGGCAGGAGGGTTGACAATGTCATTCTGCTGTTAGGGAAGGTGTTCGAGGCTTTTTGGGCCACCCTCCTAACCAACTCGGCCACTCTCTCTTGCTGTGCCTTCAGGTCATTGGTTCCAGTACGTATGATGATGTTACTGGGATCACCTAGACTGGATTCGGTCAGCAGCTGCAGGGCATCGTCTGTCTTAGCACACCAGACCTTAGCAACTCTGTGGCCAGGAAATTGTTTCTGCTCATTAATAAATTTGCCGTTAGAGTCGATGAGGATGACTATGTCAACGTCTGTGCATTTGTCTGTCTTGGCTTTTTGTTTTTTCTGGGGCCTGGGCATGTCAGTCTCTGTGGGCAGTGGTGATGATGGACCAGTGGTATGTGTTTGAGTGCTGGAGGGGCCTGGCATGGAGTGAGGGGTGGGTAGGATTACCTGGGCTGTAGTGGAGGTGGTAGCGGTGGACATGCTTGGCTGTGGGGTCGGGAGTTGGGCGTGGTTGCTGTGTACATCCTCTCTCAGGCTGTGGACAGTCCTTTCACTGAGGAGCAGCTCCTCTCTGACAGTTGCCAGCTCCCTCCTCAAGGTCTCTCTGTCCTCCTGTAGTCCCTGCACCTCTCCTCTCAGCTCCTTCAGGGAGGCACTGAACTCCTCTTTCAGTTGGCCAAGTTGCTCTTTCAGCTGTTGTGTGAGTTCAGGTGTTATGGTGTGGGACCATTCCTTAAGCTCCACAAGCTCTACCTCCTGTGAACACACACTCTGCTTCAATAGGGACACTGCACTCTCCAGCTCATTGATGGGGTCTGTGTTCTCTTCTGTGTCTCTCTGCTCCGTGTGCCCCTTCCCTGTCTCTCTGCCTTTGGCCATTACAGAGTGATGCTGTGGGGCTTTCTCAGTCTGTGCCAGGGCTTTGATAGTGTTAAAGTCCACCTGGACAGATGTGAGGACAGCCTCGCTGCCTTGAAACATTATAATACCAAGGATTGTGTTGTTACTGTCTCCATTCTCATGTATGGTGATCTGCCTGCCACTACAGATACCTCTATTTTTAGAAAATGTGTAATGCTTGCACATTGCTGTGTGCCAGCTATTAGTGCACTCCGTGTACAGCAGCAGGTTGGTCATGACTTACCTGTCTTGGATCTGAACATAGTCTGCTGTTAGAGACTCAGGATTAGTCATTAAAAGTTTATGTTTGTGTGCCTTTTTGGCTGCCGCACTCTTCAGCTCTTTGGGATAGGAGAGGAGGAAGAGGGGGAAGGGCTGCTCCGCCCCCCCCCCCTGCTGCTGTTGCTGGCTCAGAAAATGGATACATTCTGTCAACTGTCACTTTCCCACTGTCACGCTGTCACTCTGCTAGTCAGTTAGCTTAGCAATGGATCTTAGCTCTTGCAGATTAAAAAAAACAGGATTACATTTTTTGTAAAGTAAAATTCAACTTGTTCCTGAGTGGAGTAGGAGCCTACCTTTGTAACCGTTGTTGTTTTGTTGTTGTTGTTGTTGTTGCTGTTTTGTTACATTTCTTTCTGTCTTAGGTTTCCTGCTCTCCTGTTAGCCTGATCCTGATAGTTGCAATAGCTGGCTAGCAGTGGCTCCCAGTTGCTAGCCAGCTGATCTGCCCCTTTCTTTGGAAAAGAAAAAGGCTGTTTTAGCAAAGGAAATATAGTGTAAAAAAATATATATATATATATAAAAACTTCAGGTTCCTCTCTGGGTTTGTTGAGTTGTTTTCAGAAGATTTTGGAAGTCTTTCTCATTTAAAAACAGATAGATTTGACTTTAAATTTCAGGAGCTCAAGTAGTGCATGACTGCTCACGATCAGACATCTTATCTCTCTTAACACCTTAGTATGTCCCCATGTGGACAAGAAACTCTTCAAAAAAACAGCTGGAACACTCGAACAGGAAAACAACAATGTCAAGGAGATGGCAACACATGCAAACTTGCCTGGGCAACAGTAAAATTTACACAAAGATCTTCTCAGCACACCTCTTCTTCTTAGAGTGAGTGATAGCAGTCCAACCAGCATCTCTGATCCTTTTCATTGTGGTCAACTTTAATGAACTCCCAGGTGATTTAGGAAAGGCAGGACTCGACTTATAGACATTCAGTGTGCGCCGTTCAGTAGGGAAACTGGGTTCAGGTGCATCTGCAAAGATTAAGAGATCATTGTGCTTGGAGCTGTCAGATTTGTGATCAAGCTCCAGGGTGTTTTTCTGCCAAGGAACAGACTTCTCAACAGAAAGAGGAGTTCTAACTCTGTAGGTCTTGATCTTTGATGTTGCTCCATTTATGCTTATGCACCAATATAGAGTTTTAGGGTTCCATTGTGAATTCCACTCATTTTTGGAGTTGCTGTTGTTGCAGGAGTGTTGCTGTTCTGTGTTTTGGTATTGGTTTCATCAAATAAGTCCCTCATTGTAGTTATTTCTTTGGGAGGGTCCAAACAAAACACCCCCTTTGAGTTTGTCTTTATGTACCCTGTTTCTGCTTTTTAAAACATGTTCAGAGTTTGAAAATCTTCCTTCAGTCTGTTCAACCCCTGTAAGTTTTCCTTCTTTGTCATCTCTTTGGTCAACTCTTTTCTGAGATGTTCATTTTCATTCTTCTTTTGTGAGAGCTCCAATTCCATAGAAGTTGTTCTACTGAGGGCCGCCTCCTCATTCCTCTTGGTTTCATTAAGCTCTGCATCCTTCTCTTCAATCATCTGGTCATACTGACTCTTGTGTTTTTCCATCAACACAACCATTTTTGCTATCCTGTGTCGACAATTGAGTTTTGCATCTTCCATATTCTTGACAGCCTCTGCAGTTTTAAGTTTCAACTTTTGGACCTCATTTTGAAGCTCTGTAGCAAAGGATGATTTGGCCCTCAGATTTGCAAGCAGTAGTTGATGCTCTTCATCATTCTGTTTTTTAAGCTCATTGGACTCCTCTTTGAGGTTGTTGATCTCCTGTTCAAGTTTACTGGATCGTTCAGTCTCCTTTGCCATTTGTTTCTTAAGCGTTTTATTCTCTTTCAAGCATTCCTCTTGGGCCTTAGATTTAGTACCAAATCTTGTTTTAAGTCTGGACAGCTTTGACTCCACTGTTTTTATCTGCTTTTCTTTTCTTTTCATCTCTTCTTGCAAATGTTCACAATTTCCTGCAATGTTTTTCTGTAAGTTCTCCATTTCTTGACATTGCTCCTGGATTCTGGTGTTTAGGGAATGGGTTTGTTCTCATAAATGTTGGTTTTCCTCTTCAAGTTTCTGAATCTCCCTTGTGATCACAATTATTTCTTCTTTACCTGCCTTCAGGTCTTCCTCAAGTGCTTTCACATTAGAAGAGCCCTTTGCAATCTCGTGAATTGCATTCTTCTCAGATTGCACCTTGCTGAAGCTTGACAGCAATTCTTGGCACTTAACTTCATACTGCTCAATGTCCGTTTTCAGTTGTTCCATCTGAAAATCACATTATTTTTTTCCCCAGCTCGACTGATAACTGGCTCTCGATCTCCTTCACTATAATCTCTGCCATTCCCTCTCTCTCACTCTCTCTCTCTCTCTCTCTCTCTCTCTCTCTCTCTCTCTCTCTCTCTCTCTCTCTCTCTCTCTCTCTCTCTCTCTCTCTCTCTCACACACACACACACACAGACATACACACACAGTCACCATAAATCAGGTTTTGTCTCCCATCTCTGGGATCTATATGTTTTTTTCTCAGACATTCAGACCAGTTTATGCATTATTCTCACTCTCTCGCTCTCTCGCTCTCTCTCTCTCTGTCTCTCTCTGTCTCTCTCTTGGTCTCTCTATCTCTCTCTGGTTTTGTCACCCATCTCTGGGGTCTGCATGATATTTCTCAGACCTTCAGGCCGGTGTTCAAACTGTAGGCCTGCTCGGAGGTCAGTAGCAGTTGTTTTGATGTGCTTGATAATAAATGGGTGTAACTTGTGTAGAGATGACAAAAATATGATTTGGTTAGTGTGGGGAGGGGTGCTGCTTCTTTGTTTGCACTACTTTTTTTAATGAAGTAAAGTCACACTTGTTTTAATGTGCTTTTGACACGTCTTTTTAACGCGTCTATATGACGTGTATTTCCATGGAACTTTATTTTAAAAGTCATAAATACACATTTTAAAAGTGTTCATGGTGTGTAAATGTAACATATGATTATTCAGTTGTTAAGATGGCATTACATTTGGTGAAGAGCGCATTATGACTTGTTTAGGACTTGAAATTCAATGTTTCGGACTTGGGACTTGACTCGGGACTTGCCTGTCTTGACTTGGGACTTGACTCGGGACTTGAGTACCAAGACTTGAACTTACTTGTGACTTGCAAAACAATGACTTGGTCCCACCTCTGCAATGATACAACACAATATGACACAACTATATGACACAATATAACAACAATATGACAAAATGATGTAATACGATGATATGATGCGATATAACACAAGGACATAACAAAACCATATGACACAACGATATGACACAATATAAAACAACAATATAGCACAACGATATGACATCATATAACACAACGATATAACACAAAAATATAACATAACGGTATAACGCAACGTGACTGCCATTTCTCTCCAACATCCCAAAAACCTTAACAAACTGTTAGCATAACACACATCTCCAGGTATATAACTGTTAGACACCTAGCATAACACACATCTCCAGGTATATAACTGTTAGACACCTAGCATAACACACATCTCCAGGTATCTAACTGTTAGACACCTAGCATAACAAAAATCCCCAGGTATATAACTGTTAGACACCTAGCATAACACAACTCTCCAGGTATATAACTGTTACACACCTAGCATAACACACATCTCCAGGTATTTAACTGTTAGACACCTAGCATAACACGCATCTCCAGGTATATACTAACTGTTAGACACCTAGCATAACACACATCTCCAGGTATATAACTGTTAGACACCTAGCATAACACACATCTCCAGGTATATAACTGTTACACACCTAGCATAACACACATCTCCAGGTATATACTAACTGTTAGACACCTAGCGTAACACACATCTCCAGGTATATACTAACTGTTAGACGCCTAGCATAACATACATCTCCAGGTATATAACTGTTAGACACCTAGCATAACACACATCTCCAGGTATATACTAACTGTTAGACACCTAGCATAACACACATCTCCAGGTATATAACTGTTAGACACCTAGCATAACACACATCTCCAGGTATATACTAACTGTTAGACACCTAGCATAACACACATCTCCAGGTATATAACTGTTACACACCTAGCATAACACACATCTCCAGGTATATAACTGTTAGACACCTAGCATAACACAACTCTCCAGGTATATAACTGTTAGACACCTAGCATAACATACATCTCCAGGTATATACTAACTGTTAGACACCTAGCATAACACACATCTCCAGGTATATAACTGTTAGACACCTAGCATAACACACATCTCCAGGTATATACTAACTGTTAGACACCTAGCTTAACACATATCTCCAGGTATATAACTGTTAGACACCTAGCATAACACACTTCACCAGGTATATACTAACTGTTAGACGCCTAGCATAACACACATCTCCAGGTATATACTAACTGTTAGACACCTAGCATAACACACATCTCCAGGTATATAACTGTTAGACACCTAGCATAACATACATCTCCAGGTATATACTAACTGTTAGACACCTAGCATAACACACATCTCCAGGTATATACTAACTGTTAGACACCTAGCATAACACACATCTCCAGGTATATAACTGTTAGATGCCTAGCATAACACACATCTCCAGGTATATAACTGTTACACACCTAGCATAACACACATCTCCAGGTATATAACTGTTAGACACCTAGCATAACACAACTCTCCAGGTATATAACTGTTAGACACCTAGCATAACACACATCTCCAGGTATATACTAACTGTTAGACACCTAGCATAACACACATCTCCAGGTATATAACTGTTAGACGCCTAGCATAACACACATCTCCAGGTATATACTAACTGTTAGACACCTAGCTTAACACACATCTCCAGGTATATAACTGTTAGACACCTAGCATGACACACATCTCCAGGTATATAACTGTTTGACACCTAGCATAACACACATCTCCAGGTATATAACTGTTAGACACGTAGCATAACACACATCTCCAGGTATATAACTGTTAGACACCTAGCATAACACACATCTCCAGGTATATACTAACTGTTAGACACCTAGCATAACACACATCTCCAGGTATATAAACCACAAAACAATACGCTGCATCTTTGGTGATGCTATATTCCAGCCATTCAGCTTCTACTGAAACTCCTTTGCTGAGTCCCAAACGTCTGTGACCGGTATTGTTCTGCCCATGCCAAGGTAGCTTATGTGTTTAAATTGTTTAGCTTGTGTAGTAGCGCCCCCTGTGGTAGTTCATGTACAAGTTCGTTTCTTGCTTGTTTACTTGCTGTGTGAGGCCTCTATGCTATCTGCCTAGATCCTTACCGTAACCTGTTACGTTTATCCGGTTATTATGTTTATCACTTAATACTGTTTCATAATTCTGATACCCTGTCTGTATCATGCTTGCAGTGTCACAAGATTCTCAGTAAACTTCAAGAAAATCAATAGCCTTGCTGTGGAGTTTTTTTGTTGTTTTTGGAGTGTTTATCTGGTTGGACAGTTAGCGTCATCGGCTAACGAGGCCTACACAGTGAAAAGACAGCAACATGGCCAGCGGTGGACACGAAGACAGTCATCCTGTGGAGCTACGCGACTCTTACAGCTAAGTGGCTAGCACAAAGACATTCACACAGCTAGCTTTACTCTCTTGCTGATATTAAAGACACAAAGTCATAATGGATAATTACAACCAGTATATGCTCTGGAATGTTTGCAGATAGTCCCAAATTGCCAAATGTAGTCCTCCTGATGTACAGCAATTCCTCACGGTTGTATTTCCATAGACACGATGCTTTTCTGACATAAACCATAGACAAATGTGCAAGACACAGCAGCAGAGCAGGAACTGGGGCAAGCCTCACGGTGGCCATCTTGAATATTAGATGATGTTGATGAACGAAGAAAATGAGAGAGAGAAGGTTGGATGATGTGGGGATAGTGAATCGGGAAGTGCGGTGGATTAGCAAGGAGGGAGTGAGGTCAGCTGTGAGGAGGATGAATATTGGAAAGGCAGTTGGTCCTGATGAAATACCTATGGAGGCATGGAGATGTTTAGGAGAGATGGCAGTGGAGTTTTTACCTAGATTGTTTAACACAATTTTGGAAAGAGAGAGGATGCCTGAGGAGTGGAGAAGAAGCATACCGGTACCGATTTTCAAGAATAAGGGTGATGTGCAGAACTGCAGCAACTACAGAGGTATAAAGTTGATCAGCCACAGCATGAAGATATGGGAAAGAGTAATAGAAGCTAGGTTAAGAGGAGAGGTGATGATCAGTGAGCAGCAGTATGGTTTCATGCCATGAAAGAGCACCACAGATGTGATGTTTGTTTTGAGAATGTTGATGGAGAAGTATAGAGAAGGCCAGAAAGAGTTACATTGTGTCTTTGTAGATTTAGAGGAAGCATACGATAGGGTGCCGAGAGAGGAGGTGTGGTATTGTGTGAGGAAGTCAGGAGTTGCAGAGAAGTATGTAGGAGTGGTGCAGGATATGTATGAGGGAAGTGTGACAGTGGTGAAGTGTGTGGTTGGAATGACAGATGGGTTCAAGGTGGAGGTGGGATTACATCAAGGATCGGCTCTGAGCCCTTTCTTGTTTGCAATGGTGATGGACAGGTTGACGGACAAGATCAGGCAGGAGTCTCCATGGATGGTGATGTTTGCGGATGACATTGTGATCTGTATCAAAAGTAGTGTGCAGGTTGAGGAGAGCCTGGAGAGGTGGAGGTATGCACTGGAGAGAAGAGGAATGAAATTCAGTAGGAGCAAGATGGAATACCTATGCACGAATGAGAGGGAGGACAGGATGCAAGGAGTAGAGGTGACGAAGGCATTTGAGTTTAAATACTTGGGGTCAACTATACAAAGTAACTGGGAGTGCAGAAGAGAGGTGAAGAAGAGAGTGCAGGCAGGGTGGAGTGGGTGGAGAAGAGTGTCAGGAGTGATTTGTGACAGAAGGGTACCAGCAAGAGTTAAAGGGAAGGTTTATAAGATGGTTGTGAGACCAGCTATGTTGTATGGTTTGGAGACAGTGGCACTGATGAAAAGACAGGAGGTGGAGGTGGCAGAGTTGAAGACGATAAGATTTTCACTGGGAGTGATGAAGAAGGACAGGATTAGGAAGGAGTGTATTAGAGGAGCAGCTCAGGTTGGACGGTTTGGACACAAAGCAAGAGAGACAAGATTGTTATGGTTTGGATGTGTGGAGGAGAGATGCTGGGTATATTGGGTGAAGGATGCTGAGTATGGAGCTGCCAGGGACGAGGAAAAGAGGAAGACCAAAGAGGAGGTTTATGGATGTGGTGAGGGAGGATATGCAGGTCGCTGGTGTGACAGAGGAAGATGCAGAGGACAGGAAGAGATGGGAATGGATAATCCACTGTGGTGACCCCTAACGGGAGCAGTCGAAAGTAGTAGTAGCAGTACCTGTGATGATGCGAAAGGAAAAGTATAATAGAGCAAAGTAGAGAGTAAATTTAAACTCTAACAGAACATTCAAATGTTTATTTTCTTGCAACATTCCAGATAAAACTGTTGATGAGAAAACATTGCTGGTATCACAACTGTGATTTTTCTCCCCCTTTCAGGGTACAACATAGACTAGTCATTCTTGCCAGTTGAATTACGATGTAGCTCAGCGATATCATCCACCATTGATAATATTGGACATTTTGGGTAACTTTTAACTTGAATTTTTGTTTTAAATTCCAAAGAAATGGTATAATTGGGTTAAATTTGACTTGGTGAAACATGTCTGACACTGATGTTCAGTTGTACCATATTTTCTATTGTAAAGCTGAGCCCAGCAATGGCATATGGGTTTTGGCATAAATGGCATATATCCACAAAATCGACATTGAAGCTGGTAAAATGATATAACCAGTAAGTACAATGGCACAAACTATACCGTTAAGCTCCAGGCTGTAAAAAAATGAAATTATCCTTGAAGAAAAAACTGTACCTGACTGCTCTGGGGCACTGCTGATTGTGAAAGGGTGCCACTCATACTTGGCAATGTCTGGGATGTTGATGTAGACATAATCCCCAGGTTTAAAATGAAAGAACTGGGGCCGTTTGATCACCAGATGAGTCACCTGCAAATAGCCAGTCAGACGTTTTTTTAATATATAAAATCAGATATTCATAAACAGCATTGACTGAAAACAAATGTTTTGAATATGAGGAAATCTTATACCGCTACTAGTCTGCCACAGAAAAGACAGCATATTGATATTTGTGGTTCAAAGGATGAATCATTTGAGTTAGAATTTAAATCACAGTGAAGAAAATCCAAAATACTATCTGATCCATAAAAACGTTTGAATCCAATTCAAACAGAAATAACACACATAATTCCATTTTCTGAGTCCAAATTATGTCGAAAGCCAGAGATGCTAGTTAAAAAGCCATTTTATTTGACGTTGTATTCTGACAACAAATTGTATTCTAACAATGAAATTAGTTCTCTGCATTTAACCCATCCTATTGTACAGGAGCAGTGGGCAGCTGCAGCATCCGGGGACCACCTCCAGTTCTTCTTTCCATTGCCTTGCTCAGGGGCACAGACAGGAGTATTAACCTTAACATGCATGTCTTTTTGTCAGTGGGAGGAAACCGGAGCACCCAGAGGAAGCCTACGCAGACACGGGGAGAACATGCAAACTCCACACAGAAAGGACTTGGGACGGGCTGGGGTTCGAACCCAGGACCATGTGGGGCAACAGTGCTAACCACCATGCTGCTCACCGCCTAGTTAGGTTAAATAGAATAGTTGTCAGCGATTTTAGGTTAGGTGCCAGTGAGGGTGAGTTAATTTTGCTTGAACGTACCTTGGATGGCAGTAGGTTGACTTCTACAATATAAAGCCCGCCTATGTGAGAGACAGCAATTCCCACCATCTTCTCCAGGAGGAAGACCAGTCCAGGTACGACAAACCACTTCCAGAAGTTGGCACAGTGCACCACCAGCAGAGACCACACCCACACATAGGACAAATGTGACCAGTAGAAGACCTGGATTCAAGTCATCAATTCATTATATCATCAATTCACTGTACAGATGACTGAGATTGCATTTAATAAAAATGTCAATTGTAGTATGTAATCAAATATTCTTGCTGTGAAAAGAACTTTAAGGTTATAACCCATACAAACTGACAAACAATTTAACAAACAATCTCAGGTTTGGACCCGGGGGAATCTATACAAGTGTGAGGATGACTTAAAGTTGTCTGCCATTGCTGGTTTGGTGTTTGTGTAGCACTGCACATCATCAATCACTGAAAATAATTTATTGCCACGGTCCGCTGATGCTAACAGTACATCACAAACATGAAAAAAAAAAGTTTTATCTCTGGAGTTCCTTGGGTGCCACTACCAAAATATTGAACACAATGAATTAAGGTTTCACCTGGGTGCTTAATGTATTCCTGCTGCACCATTTTCATGGGAGGCATGCTGCTCAAAGGAGACATGTATATATAGGCAGTGGTGCTGCTATACTTGCAGTTTATTTGTATACAATGTCAAGGTAAACCCACAACCACAACTGTCCCTTGCTGCTCATTTTGGGGGAAATGGTGAGTGTGTAACAGCCCTGTGAAGTATGTTTAGTCAACAGCAGTTCACTTCCTTCATGTTGACTGAACTGCGCTCATACCAAATGCTACCTGTACTGCAGTTAATATGAAGAAGACATCAGATTTTTTCTGAACAGACTCAAGACTGCTTTTTGATGTGAGCCCAAGTTTGAAAGTAACTGTCAGGGTAAATGAGCTGAACTCTGCCCGGATTCCAGATGCAGCCAGCCAGCCAGCCCACGTGTGAAAGCCAGTTTAACGTCTTGTCAGTCCACTTTCTTCCCTGCTCTTCTTAAAGTCAGTCTGTGTTTTTTAGGATTATGTCTAGATTAAACGTAGGTTGTATGAATGGTATTGCTAAATAACAACATGCTACTCTGAACAGGTAACAGTAATGAAAAACGTACATCACGTGATCTATGTTAATGGTAAATCTTTGTTGAAGAGGCATCATTCAATAATACAATAAGTACGAGGTCAGTGCTTATTGCCAATATCAATTAGAGGCACAATATTATTGCAGCATGATTCTGTATGATTCTGCATGGTTCTGTATGATGCAGCATGATTCTGTATGATGCAGCATGATTCTGTTATGCAGCATGATTCTTTATGATGCAGCATAATTCTGTATGATGCAGCGTAATTCTTTTATGCAGGATGATTCTGTATGATGCAGTATAGTTCTGTGTGATGCAGCATGATTCTATATTATGTTGCATGATTGCGTATTATGTAGCATGATTCTGTTATGCAGCATGATTCTGTATCATGTAGCATGATTCTGTATTATGTAGCATGATTCTGTATTGTGCAGCATGATTCTGTATGATGCAGCATGATTCTATATGATGCAGCATAATTCTGTTATGCAGCATGATTCTGTATGATGCAGCATGATTCTGTATGATGCAGCATGATTCTGTTATGCAGCATGATTCTGTTATGCAGCATGATTCTATATGATGCAGCATGATTCTGTATGATGCAGCATGATTCTGTATGATGCAGCATGATTCTGTATGATGCAGCATAATTCTGTTATGCAGCATGCTTCTGTATGATGCAGCATGATTCTGTAAGATGCAAAATGAGATTCTGTATTATGCAGCATGATTCTGTATGATGCAGCATGATTCTGTATGATGCAACATGATTCTGTATTATATAGCATTATTCTGTATGATGCAGCATGATTCTTTATTATGTTGCACAATTCTGTATTATGTAGTATGATTCTGTTATGCAACATGGTTCTTTACGCAGCTTGATTCTGTATGAAGCAGCATGATTCTGTATTATGTAGCATGATTCTGTATGATGCAGCATGATTCTGTATTATGTTGCATGATTCTGTATTATGTAGTATGATTCTGTTATGCGGCATGGTTCTTTCACACAGCATGATTCTGTATTATGCAGCATGATTCTGTATTATCTAGCATGATTTTGTTTTATGCAACATGATTCTGTATGATGCAGCATGATTCTGTATTATGTAGCATGACTCTATGATGCAGCATTATTTTGTATAATGCAGCATGATACTGTATGATGCAGCATGATTCTGTATGATACAGCATAATTCTTTTATGCAGCATGATTCTGTATGATGCAGCATGATTCTGTATGATGCTGTATAATTCTTTTATGCAGTATGATTCTGTATGATGCAGTATAATTCTGTATGATGCAGCATGATTCTGCATTATGTTGCATGATTGTATATTATGTAGCTGGATTCTGTTATGCAGCATGATTCTGTATCATGTAGCATGATTCTGTATTGTGCAGCATGATTCTGTATTGTGCAGCATGATTCTGTATGATACAGCTCGATTCTGTATGATGCAGCATAATTCTGTTATGCAGCATGATTCTGTATTACGTTGCACGAATCTGTATGATGCAGCATGATTCTGTATGATGCAGCACAATTCTGTTATGCAGCATGATTCTGTATGATGCAGCATGATTCTGTATTACATAGCATTATTCTGTATGATGCAGCATGATTCTTTATTATGTAGCACGATTCTGTATGATGCAGTATAATTCTGTATGATGTTGCACGGTTGTGTATTATATAGCATGATTGTATGATGTAGCCTGATTCTGTATTGTGCAGCATGATTCTGTATGATGCAGCATGATTCTGTATTATGCAGCATGATTTTGTATTATGCAGCATGCTGCTGTATTATGCAGTATGATTCTGTTATGCAGCATGATTCTGCATTATGTAGCATGATTCTGCTATGCAGCTTGATTCTGTATTATTTAGCATGATTCTGTATTGTGCAGCGTGATTCTGTATTATGTAGCATGATTCTGTATTATGCAGCTTTATTCTGTATTATGTAGCATGATTCTGTAGTATGCAGCATGATTCTGTATTATGCAGCATGATTCTGTTATGCAGCATGATTCTGTGACATTCCACATCTCAAGGACCAATCCGCGATGCCAGAAGTCGGCACGCCCCGTCCCTGCCTTTGCCTGCCGCCCGGCCTGCCTGGCACCCTACCCCAGTGCTCATCCCTGTATGTGGTGGGTCCACGGGGTGCTGGCTCCATGTTATTTTTTTGGGGCTGGGCCCGACCGGGCCCCATGGGCCAAGGTCTGGCCACCAGTTGCTTGCCGGCGAGTTCCATTCTCAGGTCTGGCTCCAGGAAAGAACCCCGGTTTCCCTTTTCCGGGCGAGGTGCTGTAACTCTGCTAGTGTAAATTCAATGGTTTTTTTGGGAATCACTCTTAGTATGGCCCCTCCCCTGGGACCAATTTGCCTTGGGAGACCCTACCAGGGGCTATTGCCCCCGACAACACAGCTCCCAGGATCACCGGGACACACGAACCCCTCCACCATGTTAAGGTGAAGATTCTCGGAGGAGTATGTTTTGGACACTCGGGTGAAGAGAGGAGCAGAGTTGTCAACTGGTCACCACCTGGTGGTGAGTTAGATCAGATGGCGGGAAAGAATGCCAGACAGACCTGGCAAACCCAAATGTGTAGTGAGGGTGAACTGGGAATGTCTGGCGGAGGCCCCTGTCCGTGAGGTCTTCAACTCCCACCTCTGGAAGAAGTTCTCATGTATCCCGAGAGAGGCTGGGGACATGGATTTTGAGTGGGCCATGTTCAATGCCTGTATTGTAGATGTTGCAGGCAAGAGCTGTGGTGAAAAGGTCATCGGTGCCTGTCGACGCAGCAACCCAAGAACCCGCTGGTGGACACCGGTGGTAAGGGAAGCCATCAGGCTGAAAAAGGAGACCTTTTGGACTTGGTTGGTCCAAGGATCTCCTGAAGCAGCAGACAGGTACTGGGAGGCCAGAAGGGCTGCTGCTTTGGTAGTCGCGAAAGCAAAAACTCGGGTGGGGTGGGGGGGGGGGTTTGGCGAGGCTATGGAAGAGGATTTTCGGTTGACTTCAAGGAAGTTCTGGCAAACCATCCGGTGACTCAGGAAGGGGAAGCAGGGCGGGCTTGACTCAGGCTGTGTTCAGCCAGGGAGGGGAACTGTTGACCCAGACTGGGGATGTTGTCGAGCAGTGGAAAAAACACTTTGATAAGCTCCTGAACCCGACTAACATGTCCTCAGGGGAAGTCCCACCCATATCCCTGGCAGAGGTCTCTAATGTAGTAAAAAAGCTCCTCGGTGGCAAGGCGCCGGGTGTGGATGAGATTCGCCCTGAGATGCTGAAGGCTCTGGACATTTTTGGGCTGTCTTGGTCGACATGCCTCTTCAGTGTCGCGCGGAGGTCGGGGACAGTACCTGTGGAGTGGAAAACTGGAGTGGTGGTTCCCATATTCAAAAAAGGGGACCGGAGAGTGTGCTCCAATTATCGGGGCATCACATTGCTCAGCCTCCCTGGGAAAGTCTACTCTAGGGTGCGCGAAAGGAGACTTCAACCGATTGTCAAACCTCAGATCCAGGAGGAACAATGCGGATTCCGTCCTGGCTGTGGAACAACAGACCAACTCTTTACCCTTGCGGAAGTGCTGGGGGGGGGCATGGGAGTTTGATCAGCCAGTCTACATGTGTTTTGTGGACTTGGAGAAGGACTACGACAGTGTACCCCGGGCACTCTGTGGGGGGTACTGCGGGAGTATTGGGTACCGGGGCAGTTGCTACAAGCCATCCGGTCCTTGTATAACCAAAGTGAGAGCTGTGTCCGCATTCTTGGCACAAAGTCAAACATGTTTTCGGTGGGTGTCGGACTCCGCCAAGGTTGTCCCTTGTCTCTGACTCTGTTTGTGATATTCATGGACAGGATCTCAAGGTGCAGCCAAGGGTGAGGAGTGTGTCCGTTTTGGGAACTTCAGAATTGCATCTCTGCTCTTCGCAGATGATGTGGTTTCGTTGGCTTCATCAGAACGTGACCTCGGGCATGCACTGGGGCGGTTTGCAGCTGAGTGTGAAATGGCCGGGATGAGAGTCAGCACCTCCAAGTCTGAGGCCATGGTTCTCTACCAGAAAATGGTGGATTGCTCCCTCCGGGTTGGGGATGAATTGTTGCCTCTGGTGAAGGAGTTCAAGTATCTCGGGGTCTTGTTCACGAGTGAGGGTAGGATGGAGCGGGAGATTGACAGGCGGATTGGTGCAGCATCAGCAGTAATGCGGACGTTGTACTGGACTGTTGTGGTGAAGAAGGAGCTGAGCCGGGAGGCAAAGCTCTCAATTTACCAGTCAGTCTTCGTTCCAGTCCTTACCTATGGTCATGAGCTTTGGGTAGTAACCGAGAGGGTGAGATTGCGGATACAAGAGGCTGAAATGAGTTTCCTCCATAGGGTGTCTGGGCTCAGCTTGGAGATAGGGTGAGGAGCTCGGACATCCGGAGGGACCTTGTAGTAGAGCCGCTGCTCCTTCGCATCGAAAGGAGCCAGTTGAGATGGTTCAGGCATCTGATTAGGATACCTCCTGGGTGCCTTCCTTTGGAGGTTTACCGGGCAGAACGCACTGGAGGGACTACATGTCCAATCTGGCCTGGGAATGCCTTTGGATCCCCCAGGAGGAGCTGGAGGGCATTGCTGGGGAGAGGGACGTCTGGCGTGCCCTACTTAGCTTGCTGCCTCCGTGACCCGACCCCAGAGAAGCGGCTGAAGATGAGATGAGATGAGCATGATTCTGTATGATGCAGCATGATTCTGTATTATGCAGCATTATTCTTAGTAGTTTTTAAAAAAATTTATTTCTGATTTTTCCCTTTTTCTCCCAATTTAGTGGCCAATCGATCCCTATTTTAATTCAAACACCCACCCTCGTATTGCATGCATTCGCCAACTGCATCTCTCCGGCCGGCAGTCTCGAAGGAGACGCCTCGCCACTTTCGTGACAAGGCGACTCCAGGCCGAACCACTGTTTTTTCCGACACACCCAGAGACGCATTCATGTGACGAACACAAGCCGACTCCGCCCCCCTACCGAAGACAGCGTTGCCAATATTGCCGCTTCATCGAGTCCGGCCATAGTCGGATCTGACGAGACCGGGGCGCGAACCCCGGTCCCCAGTGGGCAACTGCATCGACACAAAGCCGATGCTTAGACCGCTACACCACCGCGGACTTATTCTTAGTAGTTTGACAGTAGCAACACATTAGAAACATTGTTAATCAAATACTGATAGAGCTCAGTCTACATAATCACAAGAAAACTCCAACTACTCAACTGCCCTACAAACGCACATGCACCCACACACACACACAAGCAATACATGCAAATACAAACACATACATAATCCCCATGGCCCCTACTTCAAAGTGTCCACTGCGTCGTACAACTGTGCTGGAGCAAAGCACCATCAGCCAAATGATACCCTGCAGGACCACTCCAGTCACTGAAGCTGTGCCCTTCACCCAGCCGATGCCAGGCTGCGTGGTCAGCAAGTAGTCACACAAGCTGTAGTTAGTGTGCTCTGTGAGGTGGACTGGGAGAGAAGCAGAGTCAGCTCACTGAGCTAGAGTACGTGATATCGTTGTTTAAACATGGTTCACTGGCTAGTAGTGATGCATGCGTCAGCTCCGGAGCGACCCGAACCCACTCGCAGCTTTAATGGACCCACCCAGAATTGAACCCGCAATATTAGATTAGATTCACCAGCTTTGGTTCACTCTTTTCCCGGGGCCAGAGTCTCAGAAATAGAGAATAATCTTGGGGTGCTGGCATCACGGAGGGAGAGTCAGGGAACCCAGACACACAGCACCACTGCTTTCAGCAACATTGTTATTCATGTCGGCATCAATAATGCTAGGATGAAGCAATCAGAGATCACAAAAGTCAGCCTAGTCAGAATGCTTGAGTTTACCAGAGAGACGTGTCGGCATCGATTAATTGTCTCTGGTCCCTTACCTGTGAGGAGTAATGATGAGATGTACAGTAGGCTTACCTCAATGAACCGCTGGCTGGCTCGTTACTGTAATGAGCAGGGATTCGGCTTTGTTGATAATTGGCCTTCTTTCTGGGGCCGCCCTTACCGGCTGAAAGCGGGTGGCATTCACCCCACTGGGGACGACGCCGCTCTTTGGTCTAGCAATATAGATAGCTGTTCACGTTTAGTTTGACACAAGGGACTTATCATTCAGCAAGTTGCAGGTGATTAGGGAGCCTGCTAGGTCTAAATCTAGTGCGGATGGGGGGGCTCAACTAGTTTAAACTGCTAACATGTAACATTGTAACATTTTAACATCTATTTCAGCTTCTCTGGTATATCCTCTGCACCATTGCACTTTACTGCCTCTAATTTTGCCTCTATAAGTCAATCCTTGTGAATATATGTGAAGATTGTTGTGTTGTAGTGTTGTTATTCTATGTTAAGTACACAGAGAGCCACAAAACCGGAGTGAAATTCCATGTAGGTGCAAACCTACATGGCCAGTAAACTTGATTGTGAGTCTAATTCTGATTCTGATTAGTAAATAAGTTCAGTCAGGAAATTTCTCATAGTATCAGACTGACAGGTTGGTCTATTACATTGAGACCGTCTCCCTACCCTGCTGTATTGCTCCCTAGATCTCCTCTCCTAAGTGTGTGAATCACAATAATGTAATAATCATTCCTACCACTGGTAGTTGTGAAATGTGCAACGAAGTACCTAATCTACAGAACCAAACATGTTACCTCTATCCTCCCTACGCCTGAATCTTTCTCTCTCCTACCCCCTGACACTGCTACTGATCTTCTTCTCTCTACCCTCTCCTCTTCTCTGGACAATCTCTGTCCCCTCACCTCCAGACCTGCACGCCCAACTTCACCTGCCCCTTGGCTGTCCGACTCAATACGTACTGACAGACGGAGCCTAAAGGCCCAAACATACTCGGGCGGAACATACGCGGAGCGGACTCCGCCGGACTAAAAGCGGACGTCCGCAAGCCCTGTGCGCGCAAAACTCAGATTTTACGACCGCGATGATTCCGCGCCGCGCACAAGTGTCACGCAAAAGACTGCTCGGCATGTATTTTTCACATCGACCTCCAATAAATGTGACACCGATCTGCATTTTGGATTTGCCTCCATCGCGTGGTGGAACAAAGAAAGCTGGAGCGTCTGATGATGGAGGCGAGCTTTGAGGAGAGACTGGCAGACGAGGTGCGAAAGTATCCACACCACCGTCTTTTCAGTTTATTTTCTTGTAGAGCCAGCAGGCAGAGCATCTCTTCCTTGTCGTCAGTGTCGGACGTCATGACAGAAGAGTGTAAACAACGCGCAAGAATTGTGGTTAATGTAGTGTTTCACGGACAGTTTTACAGGAAACTACAACACGGAAGTGCGCTCGACTATGGAAGCCCAAATGACTGCGGACATTCCTCGCGGAGTCCGCTCCGCGTACGTTCCGCCCGAGTATATTTGGGCCTTGAGAGTGGCAGAGCGCAAATGGAGAAAAGGCAAACTCCCAGAGGACCTTCTCAACTTCCGATCTCTTCTTTCCACTTTCTCCTCCTCCCTTTCTGCTGCTAAGGCGGCCTTCTATTGCTCTAAAATCCTGTCCTCTGCCTCTAATCCTAAGAAACTCTTTTGAAACCTTCTCTACACTTCTTCAACCTCCTTCTCCTAATTTCTCCCTGATAACTTCACTAACTTCTTTGATAAGAAGGTAAACGACATCAGATCCTCCTTTTCTCACCACCCGGTTAGCGCTCCTTGCACTAGCCCACCCTCTGCACTCTCTCTCACCTCTCCACGTCCCATCCTATCCCACCTCGCTCCCCTCTCTTCCGATGAGGTCCTGAACCTTATCACATCCAGTCACCCCACTACATGCTCCCTTGACCCGGTCCCCTCCCCTTCTTCAGTCTATAGCACCTGAACTCCTTCCCTTTCTAACCCACCTCATCAACACCTCCCTCCAGGCAGGATGCTTTCCATCTGCCTTCAAGACTGCTAGAGTCACTCCTTTCTCAAGAAACCATCACTTAACCCCTCTGATGTCAAAAACTACAGACCAGTTTCCCTTCTACCCTTTCTATCCAAAACTCTCGAACGTGCTGTCTTTAACCAACTTTCTTTGTACCTCCACCAGAACAACCTCCTGGACCCCAATCAGTCTGGGTTCAAGGTGGATCACTCGACAGCAACGGCCCTCCTTGCAGTGACAGAATCGCTGCACGCTGTGAGAGCAAACTCTTTCTCCTCTGTCCTGATACTCCTGGACCTGTCAGCTGGGTTCGACACAGTGAACCACCAGATCCTCCTCTCTACCCCGGAGGGGCTGGGGGTCACAGGCTCTGCACTCTCAATGTTTGCATCCTACCTGACGGGTCGCTCCTACCAGGTGACATGGAGGGGATCTGTGTAGGAGCCTCGTAGACCGACTACAGGCATTACACAAGGTTCGGTTCTGGGTCCTCTCCTTTTCTCCCTGTACACGACATCTTTGGGTTCTATTATTCGCTTGCATGACTTCTCTTACTATTGTTATGCCGATGACACCCAGCTGATCTTGTCCTTTCCTCTCTCTGACACACAAGTAGAGACAAGCATTGCTGCGTGCTTGACTGACATCTTGGAGTGGATGGTGACACACCACCTGAAGCTCAGTCTGGACAAGAAAGAGCGGATGGTTCCCGGGGAAAGGTTGCCCACACCGAGACTTTGCCATCACCATTTACAACACCGTGGTGATGCCAACCCGGACTGCGAGGAATCTGGGTGTGATCCTGGACGACCAACTGTCGGTTGCTGCAAACGTTGCATCGGTTGCTTGCTCCTGCAGATTTCTCCTCTATAACATCAGGAGGATTCGCCCATTCCTCACCGATGAGATGGCACACGTGCTCATCCAGGCTCTGGTCATCTCCCGGCTGGACTACGGCAACTCCCTCCTTGCTGGCACCCCGGCATTGGCCATCAGACCTCTGGAGCTTGTTCAGAGAGCAGCAGCTTGTCTGGTGTTCAACAGCCCTAAGTTTTCCCACACAAGTCCCCTTCTCATATCCCTACACTGGCTCCCAGTAGCTGCTTGCATCCAGTTTAAGACTCTGGTGCTAGTCTACAGGGCAGTGAAAGGAACAGCTCCTTCCTAACTTCAGGCCATGGTCAAGCCCTACACCCCCACCCGACCACGTCACTCTGCTGCCTCGGGACACCTGGTTGCCTTGTCGCTTAGGGGCCCCTGCTGCTGATCGACCCGGTCACTGCTCTTTTCTGTCCTGGCCCCACAGTGGTGGAATGAACTCCCCATTGATGTCAGGACAGCGGAGTTGCTGCCCATCTTTCGGTGCAGGTTGAAATCTCACCTCTTCCAGAACTACTATCCTGTTACTTGTTCTTAGCATTTATTGTATTCACTCATTAAAAAAAAAACTCTTTCTTGCGCTTTTACTTTAGCACTGGTTTTACTCTTAAATGCTTGTTTAGAGAGAAAATGCACTTATGGCCTGTGATAACTAGTAGGTCTCCTGATTTCCTACGTTAAATGCACTTATGTAAGTCACTTTGGATAAAAACGTCGGCTAAATGACTGTAATGTAATCTAATGTTATCAAAAGTGTGACCACATATCGTCCAAAGCATAGGTCATCAAATTTGTCAACAACGTGTCTAATTCCAATTAATATTTCATTTATTGGTAGCTCTTAAGTTCTGCGCCTACTACTGATCACTTCCACAAGATCCTTAAAATTGGTTTCATAAATATCAGTTCATTGTCTACAAAAGCCTTACTAATAAATGATCTGATTCTTGAACATAGTTTCGATATGATTGGGTTATGTGAAACATGGCTGAAACCAAATGTTTTCCTTCCCTTAAATGAAGCTTCCCCCCCTGACTATACTTATGCCCATGTAGCTCGGGCAAATAAACAAGGTGGGGTGTTGCCTTAATATATAAATCTATTTTCAATCTGGCTTCTAGACTTGAATCTATGTTCCAGTCATTCGAGGATCTTGTTCTGGGTCCATCTCCCTCAGCCATGAAGAGACTCGGCTCAGTCCAAACTGTGATACTTTATCGGCCTCCTGGCTCTTACTTACTATTTCTTGAAGAATTTGGAGAATTTGTCTCAGCCCTTGTTATTCATTCTGATGAAATCCTACTTCTTGGTGATTTTAATATTCATCTGAATAAGGCTGCTGATCTTCTAAGTAAAGCCTTTCTGGCACTAGTTGATACTTTTGAGTTCGATCAGTTTGTTCAAGAGTCGACTCATTGCAGTGGTAACACCCTTGATTTGGTTTTATCTAAAGGAATAGCTGTTTTTGATCTGAATGTCTTGCCAACCACATCTGCCGTGTCAGATCATTTTCTCATCAAATTTGAAGCATTATTGGCCTGTCCAGTTAATGTCAGCACAGCTGCCTGAAGTCTTGGCTCCTTCCACTGTAGTGACTGACTCTGTTGAAAATGTCACTAGTGACTTAAATGTGGCCTTCTCTAGTCTCCTCGATTCAGTCTCACCTCTCACTACCAGAGCTAGGTGACTAAAGAGGCATACACCCTGGTTTAATGATGAGACACTTGCTCTTAAGCAGGCCTGCAGGAGACTGGAACGTAAATGGTGAAACTCAAAATGGGAAGTTTTTTACCTATCGTGGTATGAGTGTCTATTGAAATACAAACGTGCTTTATCTGCTGCAAAAACAGCGTGTCTCTCTCTCACTTAATCAGTATTAATAAACATAACCCCAGACTTCTCTTTGACACTGTATCTAAACTTACTGAAAAGCAGCCATCTATTAGCTGCTCACCATTCACGGCCCATGAATTTCTAGATTTTTTTCTGCAATAAGGATGATGAGATCTTAAACAAAATTAGATCTTCAACTCCAGCTACTCCTGTCACAACCCCTCTCCCTTGACGCCTGCTCACTCCTCCTCCTCCTTCACTCTGGCACACCTGTCCATGGTTTCAATCAACACACCTGCTGGCCATCAAGCAATCACCCTCACCTTTAAGAAGCCTCCACTGTGGACCAGTCTTTGCTGCAACGTAGCCATTCATGGGTTGTTGCCTAAAGGTTATTGCACATCCAGTCCTAGCCTGCATTCTCTGATGTTCATAGTTTTGCATTTTTGCCTGCCTGTCTGATTTTTTGCTCTCTGCTCTCCGGGACTTCAGCCTGCCAGTCTCCCTGCCACTGAGCCAACTCCTTCTCTACTCCTGGGATCTGTCACTTCTATAAAGACTTGATTTCTTCCTTACCTGGTTGTCCCGTCTGCTTTTGGGTCTTTCCAGATACGTGACAACTCCTGCAGATCCTGTCTTACCAAATTCATATCTATACAATGAGTTATTGACAGCCCTAGTTATTACAACTTTTGACACTATCTCTGTTGATACACTGACTAAGTTTGTGTCAGCTTCTAAACCAACTACTTGCCTACTTCACCCCTTACCAGCAAAACTTTATAAAGACCCCTGGCCTTTCCTGGGATCTACAATGCTAGACATTGTTAATTTATCACTTACTACTGGCACTGTCCCCAGCAGTTTTAAGACAGCTGTGGTTAAACCTCTACTTAAAAAACCGCACCTCAATCCAGGGTCTCTTAATAACTATCGGTCAATCTCTAGTCTTCCATTTTTTTCTAAAGTATTTAGAGAGATTTGTGTATCAACAACTTAAGATCCATATAAAAGAAAACCATCTATATGAACCTTTTCAGTCGGCTTTCAGGCCCTGTCACTCCACTGAAACTGTTCTGATCAGAGTGGTGAACGATCTTTTACTATGGACTCTGATTCCACTTCTGTGCTTATACTAATGGACCTCAATGCAGCCTTTGACACCATTGAGCACTGTATGCTATTAGACAGATTAAATTGTAATTTTGATGTCTCTGGTTTAGATCTCTCTTGGCTTACATCCTACTTATCTGGAAGAACACATTGTGCCTGCTATAGTAATATTACATCAAAATTCTCTGACTTTAAATATGTTGTACCTCAGGGCTCAGTTCTTGGCCCTCTACTTTTCTCTCTTTATATTTCATCTCTTATCTTTCACCTCAAATTATACAAGGTTATGGAATAAATTTCCATTGCTATGCTGATGATCCTCAGCTGTATGTGCCTATAAGGGTTGACGATCATGCTACTATTACTACTAATACTTTCGGCTGCTCCCGTTAGGGGTCATCACAGTGGATCATCCGTTTCCATTTCTTCCTGTCCTCTGCATCATCCTCTACTTTGCTGTACTTCTTCATTCCACAACCAAGTCTCCTTGTCTTCCTTCCTCTGTCCTGATGACACACCAAGTACCTTCCTAGCTGTCTCCCTCATTATTTCTGCAGTGGTTGCCCAGCCATCCGGCAACTCTTCACTACCACCCAGTGCCTGTCTTAACTCCTCCCTAAACTCCACAGAGCAGTTTTCCTTCTTCAACTTCCATCATTTGATCCTTGACTTTGCCTTCACTCTCTTCTTCTTGGTCTCCAAAGTCATCCTACAGAGCACCATCTGATGCTGCCTAGCTACAATCTCCCCTGTCACCACCTTGCAGTCACCAATCCCTTTCAGATTGCGCTTTCCACATAAGATACAGTCCACCTGTGTGCACTTTCCTCCACTGTTATATGTCACCCTGTATCCCTTCCTCTTCTTGAAATACATATTTCCCATAGCCATTTCCATCCTTTTCACAGAATCCACCAGCATCTGTCCTTCCACATTTCTCTCCTTGACACCATACCTCTCCATCACCTCTTCATCACCTCTGTTCCCTTCACCAACATGGCCATTGAAGTCCACTCCAATCACCACTCTCTCCTCCTTGGGTACAGTCTCCACCACGTCATCCAACTCACTCCAGAATTCTTCTTTCTCTTACATCTCACACCCAACTTGTGGGGCATATGCACTGATAACATTCAGCAATACACCTTCGATTTCCAGCTTCATACTCAGCATTTTGTCCAGCACTCTTCACCTCCAACACACTTTTGACATACTCTTCCTTCAGAATTACCCCTACCCAATTTCTCCTCCCAGTCAACCCATGGTTGAAGAGTTTGACCCCACCTCTGATGCTCCTGGCCTCACTCCCCTTTCATCTTGTCTCTTGCACACACAGTATATCTACCTTCCTTCTCTCCATCATATCAGCCAGCTCTCTCCCTTTATCTGTTAGTGCCAACAAAGTTTAGACATTCACCTCAACACTCTTACCCGTCCTACTCTCCTGATGCCTCTGGACATGCCTCCTCCTTCACCCAACAGTAGAATAGTTTGCACCGCCACCCTGCTGGCCAACAGTACCAAGGGTGGTAGTTTATAACCCAGGCCTTGACTGATGTGGTATGCCCTTCCTGACGCAACCCTCCCCATTTATCTGGGTTTGGGAACAGCACTAAGAATGCACTGGCTTGTGAATCCTCAGTGGCTGGGGACCACTGCTTCATAACATTGTTGAGAAAAGTGCTATTTAATTACTACATTACCCTTGTCACCTTTTCTTCATCTTATTGTTTTTGTGATAGGTCTAGAACAGGGGCCGCAAAGCTCAGTGTTGCTTGGGGCCCGAAAATAGATAAACCCACCCCTATCAACATGTGATGTGATTTAATTGAAATAAATCATTGTGTCCGATCAGCTCATCTGAAGCATTTGACTCATTTCATCGATTGTAAAGTGTGTCTGAAAGCCTGAACGTATTGTGATACTGTGCATTATTGACTGACTATCCACTGTGCATGTGTTGTGTGTGCATGCTAAAACAGGTATCTACAGGTCAGGATAAATCATCCAAATGATAGCAGCTTAAGTAGTTTAGGGATATTGATTGCAGCTTCTTTTTTGTTGTTGATAGAAATTATCTACAATTTCTATATTTTGTCTTTGCATAAGCTTGACTCGCCTGCAACCGCTTGAACTTCAACAAGATTTTTTTTTTTTTATTTTTATTTTTTTACCCAAACCCATGGATGCCATGGGTAAATCTGCAGGTCCTGGAACCTTTGAGCCAACCCACGCATCACTGCATGGCAATAAATGTACACAACATGTGTGTGGATGTCTGTGTACCAAAGTTGATGACATGAGCCGTGGTGTGCAGCAGTGTGTAGCAGAGGATAGCGTAGCCCACTATCTGATGTAGCAAGATGTTTTGGTCAAGAGGTAAGACCCTCACCACCCAAGTTGCCCTCAGCCATGTTAAACAGCGACGCAGCATTAGGACCTGCACATACACAAACACAAACACACGTTCAACAAATCCAAAAGACTTTTCAGCAGCGTTATAGTGATGTCACAGAAAGTTGAATCAGACCGTCTGGACGCAATGTTTATTGAGCGAGTGTGTTGCCATTAAAGCATTTGATTGTTTTCTCAAATTCCTAATTAAAATAATCCGTTGGTACCTCTTTCTAGTTGAAAATGAGAAGTTGATAATTATTTTAAAGTTTATTAAATTCGTTGTAATATTGTTATTTTTCCATTTGCGGCATTCTGTGACGTCACTTTCGGTTTCGTCACTTCCTGTTAAGCGTCTAGCTGGTCTGCGGAGAGTGAGACAAACGTGCATTCTCTAAAGATAATACAATGCGCTTTGTCATTTGTACTTTTACGGATGTGTTGGGGTCTTTCTTTCCCCTTCCGTTCTGTCTTTTGTGCAGAGCTGATTGGAAACATGAGATGCCACAGCTATGCTTGTTTTGTGTTGTACGCCGTGTGACGCCTGGGAGATTAAAAAAAAAGAAAAGGGAAGAAACTACAAGTCCCAGTGCAGCAGATCTCCTGAGTGTGACGCCACGTCCGGTCCATTCGTTTGGCGGGAAGGGCTGATTGGTCGCCGCCGGCGGGACAAGACAAGACGTTAGGGAACTAACTGTGTGGCACGCGCTCAGCGGAAGCCGCACACCTCTCTCTCTCCACCCAAAGCAAGGGACTGGAACATCATCCACACGAGCAGCACTGCCCGCTCATGGGAGCTGGGATGCATTATTCGGACCACTGAGAGGAGACGTCCTCATCGGGGTCCCGAACCGGCTCACGGCTGCAGTGACGTAAGCATAGCTGCCAGTTTACTTGCCTCTGTTTTCATATCAGCTCTGAGTTTGGGCTTCTCTCTTCTTTCCTCGTCGCGCCACGGCAGTGGCAAGTTCCGGTTGTTGGCTTGTCGCGGCTGGACCAGAACCACAGGGGGCTCGTCCGGGATCTGACAGACAGCGTAGTCAGGCTATACGGAAGCTAACGTGATTAGCATGACTTACTAGCCGACCAGTTAGTTAGCTACTCTTAAGCAGAAGCGTTGTCGGGGCTCAGGTGGGGTTGCCTTTATGTGGGCCTGGCAGGAGGAAGCTTTGGTTTCCACCTGCAACGATAACGCCGTATAACATTCTGCTCGTGTGAATAATTAGCCATAGCGATACATGTTGTGCTTTTCACCCAGATGATCTGTTGCCTGGCTTGTTCGACCCTCACCATGACAAAAGTGCAGTTGAAGTTCAGGCACTGGCCACAGCCTTTGGCCACCATGTACCAGACCCCCCCATGCCGGTGCTGCAGCATGGCTCCGGTGAACAGCAGCAGGCTCAGGCAGGCGTAGGCGCAAAGGAAGAGCAACTTGCGGCTGTTGTTGTGCCAGTAGGCTGGGGTGAGATAGCGGGGTGTCTGTCTTCTCCTCTGCTCCACATCAGGAGGCTTCAACCAGTTAGCAGCACTGCAGATCAGGATGAAGAAAGAGGGTGGATTTTTGAGAGGGGGAGAAAGAGAGAGACGGACAGCAGTGATGAGTAGACCCCAACACGTGATTTAACCAGTGCCAGTGTGGAGCTGTAATGTAGCCCACTAAGTGATTTAACCAGCGCCAGTGTGGAGTTGTAATGTAGCCCACTAAGTGATTTAACCAGTGCCAGTATGGAGCTATAATGTAGCCCAGTAAGTGATTTAACCAGTGCCAGTGTGTGGCGCTATAATGTAGCCCAGTAAGTGATTTAACCAGTGCCAGTGTGTGGCGCTGTAATGTAGCCCAGTGGGTGATTTAACCAGCACCAGTGTGGAGCTGTAATGTAGCCCAGTAGGTGATTTAACCAGCGCCAGTGTGGAGCTGTAATATAGCCCACTAAGTGATTTAACCAGCACCAGTGTGGAGCTGTAATGTAGCCCACTAAGGGATTTAACCAGCACCAGTGTGGAGCTGTAATATAGCCCAACAAGTGATTTAACCAGCACCAGTGTGGAGCTGTAATGTAGCCCATTAAGTGATTTAACCAGCACCAGTGTGGAGCTGTAATGTAGCCCAGTAAGTGATTTAACCAGCGCCAGTGTGGAGCTGTAATGTAGCCCACTAAGTGATTTAACCAGCGCCAGTGTGGAGCTGTAATGTAGTCCAGTAAGTGATTTAACCAGTGCCAGTGTGGAGCTGTAATGTAGCCCAGTAAGTGATTTAACCAGCACCAGTGTGGAGCTGTAATGTAGCCCAGTAAGTGATTTAACCAGTGCCAGTGTGGAGCTGTAATGTAGCCCAGTAAGTGATTTAACCAGCACCAGTGTTGAGCTGTAATGTAGCCCACTAAGTGATTTAACCAGTGCCAGTGTGGAGCTGTAATATAGCCCAGTAAGTGATTTAACCAGTGCTAGTGTGGAGCTGTAATGTAGCCCAGTAAGTGATTTAACCAGTACCAGTGTGGAGCTGTAATGTAGCCCAGTAAGTGATTTAACCAGTGCCAGTGTGGAGCTGTAATGTAGCCCAGTAAGTGATTTAACCAGCACCAGTGTTGAGCTGTAATGTAGCCCACTAAGTGATTTAACCAGTGCCAGTGTGGAGCTGTAATATAGCCCAGTAAGTGATTTAACCAGTGCTAGTGTGGAGCTGTAATGTAGCCCAGTAAGTGATTTAACCAGTACCAGTGTGGAGCTGTAATGTAGCCCAGTAAGTGATTTAACCAGTGCCAGTGTGGAGCTGTAATGTAGCCCAGTAAGTGATTTAACCAGTGCCAGTGTGGAGCTGTAATGTAGCCCACTAAGTGATTTAACCAGCACCAGTGTGGAGCTGTAATGTAGCCCACTAATTGATTTAACCAGCACCAGTGTGGAGCTGTAATGTAGCCCACTAAGTGATTTAACCAGCACCAGTGTGGAGCTGTAATGTAGCCCAGTGGGTGATTTAACCAGGACCAGTGTGGAGCTGTAATGTAGCCCAGTAGGTGATTTAACCAGCGCCAGTGTGGAACTGTAATATAGCCCAACAAGTGATTTAACCAGCACCAGTGTGGAGCTGTAATATAGCCCAACAAGTGATTTAACCAGCACCAGTGTGGAGCTGTAATGTAGCCCAGTAAGTGATTTAACCAGCACCAGTGTGGAGCTGTAATGTAGCCCACTAAGTGATTTAACCAGCGCCAGTGTGGAGCTGTAATGTAGTCCAGTAAGTGATTTAACCAGTGCCAGTGTGGAGCTGTAATGTAGCCCAGTAAGTGATTTAACCAGCACCAGTGTGGAGCTGTAATGTAGCCCACTAAGTGATTTAACCAGCACCAGTGTGGAGCTGTAATGTAGCCCAGTAAGTGATTTAACCAGTGCCAGTGTGGAGCTGTAATGTAGCCCAGTAAGTGATTTAACCAGCACCAGTGTGGAGCTGTAATGTAGCCCACTAAGTGATTTAACCAGCACCAGTGTGGAGCTGTAATGTAGCCCACTAAGTGATTTAACCAGCACCAGTGTGGAGCTGTAATGTAGCCCAGTAAGTGATTTAACCAGTGCCAGTGTGGAGCTGTAATGTAGCCCAGTAAGTGATTTAACCAGTGCTAGTGTGGAGCTGTAATGTAGCCCACTAAGTGATTTAACCAGCACCAGTGTGGAGCTGTAATGTAGCCCAGTAAGTGATTTAACCAGCACCAGTGTGGAGCTGTAATGTAGCCCACTAGGGTCTCTCTCTAGCAACCCTAGTGTTCTCTGCCTTCAGAGCCATATACGACTTTTCAAGCTCTGTGACTCTCCCGTCCACGTTTGTCAGAGAGCTTTCAATGTCCGCCATTTTTCTGACATGTGTAGAGACAGTAGTTTGGAGGACTGATACAGAAGAAGGTAACTCTGCTAATATTTCCTCCTCCACTGCCGCCACGTCAGCTCTGATACCCTCTCTCAAGTCCTTCAGTATCTGTGCCAGGTCTAAGCTAGCCATGTCAGCCGTTAGCCCGCTCGCACATGGTTTAGGTGGTGAGGTCTGTTGGTATTTGTAACCCTGCCGCTTTTGGTAGACACTGTTCCAGGTCAAACAATAATCGTAACGATAATGACACTGATAGTTATGAAACGGTGCAGGTTCAAGTAAAAAAAAAAAAGCGTGTGTTAAAGGAATTAATTATACAGAAGATGGGGAGAACTTTGGAAAGACGTCCTTACTCCGCCATGACCCCAGACATTTACACCTTGTATTCTGCCAGAACTTCTAACCCGCAACCAAGATCCTGCTCTTCAAAAAGTTAGACATTCAATGTGATGGATGAGGTATTTGAAGATGTAAGTATAGTATGTAACAGCTAAAGCCATTGTTATTCTTAAGTATACGACTCCTGTATATTCTCTGGAATACAGTAACATTTCAAAGTAAGAGGTGGCTATTTGCTATAAATAAAAATAACAGACACTGTAATTAGATTTTAGACGTTTATTTATTTGATGATTCTTTCTATGTTTGTAAATTCTAATCACAATCACATTTCCTTTCTCAAAATGAGCAGAGTAGAAAAGCTGAGTTCATTGTTTTACACACACACACACACACACACACACACATTTTAGGCTATTTCATACATACTCTTCATTTCCTAGGCACTACAGATTGACAGAGATTGGTAAGAGCACCACACACAATCACTATATCACCCAAGAGGTTAACTTGTGAAATAGGAATAACAGAATGCAACATTTTGAAACTCTTCCATCTGCTTATAACTCTCTCTCTACGTGTATTCTCACACGAGACAGTTGTCTTGACAAATCTACTTCAGAAGCAGGTAACTGACGCTTTCCTTTAGTGAAACTTGGTATACACAAGGTGGCACCATATGCAGCAAGCTCATCCCTGATCAAAAATCCCCTGTCTGCTAAGACTTCATCTTTTGGTTCTAATAGGTGCAAAAACCCTGATTCAACTGTTATTTGCTTATCTGACACTGCCACCCCAGCCTGGGGACAGGAATGAAACTGCCCCCGCAGGCGTTATTCCCACCAGGTACTTAACTGTGTTATTATGTTTGTAATTGGACCAGGTTTGAGCTCTAGCAGTCAAGTTAGTAGGTTTCACCACGAAAATCTCTGTACAGTCAATTATACACCGGCATCTCTTGAAATGTTGCCTGAAACTTTTTGGCATAATTTTAAGGACAGCACCCCTAGAAGGCCACTTGATAAGAGATTTCAATGCATTTGCCATTACAGGCAACCATGATCTTAGAATGTTTGATATTGTGCCTTCTGAAACTTTGAACCTACATGCTATAGCTCTGTTACTGAGCCCCAATCTCAGTTTCACGAGGACCACTAATAAATGATATTCCAGCATGAGACCTACAGTACACTTCTGCACACTATCTTTTATTTTAGTTATTAACCAAATGAAAATGACTGAAGTTAGCCCAGTGAGAACCCGAAAGTGTGCAGCATTGTTTCTGACCATGGAGAATGAGAAGCGTGATTTCTGAAGCTCCTCTTTCAATCCTGCATTCTCCTCTTTGAGTTTGTTAGTCTTTTCCTCAAGTTGCCATATTCAGTACTAAGTTGGTCATACTTTTGACTGAGACTGTTGTATGCTTCTTGTGGGACCATAGCCTCAGCTTCTTCGTCCTTTTCCTTTCCAGCCTTAGAAAATACAGGGCAAAACAGAGACAAAACGTAGACTATTAGTGAAGAAGCCTGCACACAGGAATTACACAGCCTATGGTAGTATTCACAGCCACAGTTAGAAACCTCAGTTCAACTTAGCTAACGTTATCTCTCCAGCTTCTCCACAGGCCTGCCACACTGTCGTCCATAGGAAAACACAGAGGGGACGAAACCTGGGCTGTGTTTATCCAAAGAAGCCTCTCCTACAAAACAAGATGGAGCTGAAGCTTGCTATCAGAGTGTCAGCCTGATTACAACACGTTACTGGTAGCTTAAGCTAACGCAGAGAGCGTTCACATTGGGAGAGAAATCACCCAGCGTTATTCCTCCTCGTCCCCACTTTCTGATTAATGTGAAATGGGCATGACGAACATGTAGACACATGTCCATACCTACAACAGAGAAAAGTGTAGTTTAACGTTACCTTACTTGGCTGATATGAAGGGTGCGCTACAACACCAGCATTTCTGATGATATCCTCAGTCCAGTCCTTTCGTCTTATGGCGTTTAACCACAGTTGTCGCCGAGCTTGATGACTGGGAGTGGCAGCTGGTATGCGATACAACTTAAAGTGTAGTTTATTACTCCTTCGATTCTGGCCCCCAGAAACACAGCATGGAGCCGTGCTGGCTACCACTCGCTAGATGATGTGCGCTTGCCTGCGGATGTGATTCGTATTTAACGTTACCGCTTCTGGTTTTGTTTTGCCTCCAGCTGGCGCCCTGACGTCATCGTTACCTAGGCTCTAAAGGGTCTATACTTGACGCCTTTAGTCAAGCTTAAGGAATGTCGACCTTCTTCACAGTTTAAAGTATAGTTATGGCAATAAGATAAGCAGGATAACAGATTGGGCAATACTTAAATGGTTGTTATATAACAGTTAAAAATATAAATCGTGACCTAGTAAGACTATTTTTGTACTTGCATTCTTGTTGCTGAGTTATGCACCATATTTACATTTTTATTCTAGTTAAGAGAATAACTAGTTTTCTATTTTGTCTAGTATAGGATTTTGTTCTGTGTTTAAATTTCTTAGTTTTATATGTCTTTGTCTCTATCCGTCAATGCCAGGGGTCTTAAAAATAATGTCAAACGTAAAGCTTTGTTCCTGTTTGCAAAAAAAAACAAAAACAAAACACACAAACATGATTTTTGCTTTTTTTCAAGAATGCCACTAAACTGATAAAGATACTAACTTGGAGATCGCAATGGGCAAATGATGTGTGGTTAGTCCAGGGATCAGGGTATTCAGCTGGGGTATCAGCTATATTAAAGAATAGATTTGCTAGGGATATTTTAGATTGTGAAAAGGACACTTTGGGTCACTTTTACTTAATGGTATTCTCTCTACGCCAGATAACAATCTTCATAATCAACATATATGGATACAACTCATCTAGAGAAAATAACATGTTTTTTGAAAACCTGGAAGAGAAAATTAATGTTTGGTTAAAAAAGTACCCTAGGGCATTACTTATATTAGGAGGGGATTTAAATGGAACTATTGGCAATACGATGGACAGATGGCCACCTAGGAATTCTGGATCTTCTAACTCATATTTAAAATGTTTTATGGAAAAAAATTTCATAGTAGATATTTGAAGAGAAAATTTTCCTCAAAACTGTCAATACACCTGGTGTAATAAAGACCCCTCGCGACAGTCAAGGATAGATTTTTGGCTAATTTCTAGACGCCTGGTTGATTGGGATTTGTCTGTTACTATTAGCTCCACTCCATTAACTGATCACAAAAGATGCCAAAGATGCCAGGGAAGCAGTAATATACACTATTTTTTACTGTTTCCCTTACTTCTAACTCCTTTTCACCTCATATGAAAGCCTTTCTATGGAAACTCAACAACTCTACTCTTATGTTTGATCAGGTGCAGTGTAAAATAAGGGAACTTATTAGTGCTTATTGGAATGAAGCTCGTGGTAAAAACTCCTATGGCTGTTATTGGGAACTGCTTAAATTTGAGATGGGGAAATTTCTCAGAAAATTTGGAAGTGATCTGACTAAGAAGAGAAGGACTGCAGAAGAAAAAGTTATCTACCAGTTGGCATGTTTTTCTCAACAAGAGAATTTATCTGATGATGAGCAAAAAGAATATTTCCATCCATCCATCTATTATCTGAACCGCTTCCTTACTCAGGGTTGCGGGGATGCTGGAGCCTATCCCAGCAGTCACCGGGCAGCAGACGGGGAGACACTCTGGACAGACCGCCAGGCCATCACAGATAAAGAATATTTACAATTGCAAAATAAATTAGATGATTTATTTTGCAATTGATAAGACAGAGCTGATGTTCCTCCTGGGGAAAGGTTGCCCACACCGAGACCTGGCCATCACCATTGACAACACCGTGGTGACACCAACTGGGACTGTGAGGAGTCTGGGTATGATCCTGGACGACTAACTGGCGTTTGCTGCAAACGTTGCATCGGTTGCTTGCTCCTGCAGATTTCTCCTCTATAGCATCAGGAGGATTCGCCCATTCCTCACCGACGAGACGGCACAGGTGCTCATCCAGGCTCTGGTCATCTCCCGGCTGGATTACGTCAACTCCCTCCTTGCTGGTGCCCCGGCGTCGGCCATCAGACCTCTGGAGCTTGTTCAGAGAGCTGCAGCTCGTCTGGTGTTCAACCGCCGTAAGTTCTCCCACACAACTCCCCTTCTCATGTCCCTACACTGGCTCCCAGTAGCTGCTCGCATCCAGTGTAAGACTCTAGTGCTAGCCTACAGGGCAGTGAAAGGAACAGCTCCTTCCTATCACCAGGCCATGGTCAAGCCCTACACCCCTGCCTGACCACTTTGCTCTGCTGCCTCGGGACACCTGGTTGCCCCTTCGCTCAGATGCCCTTGCTGCTGATCAACCCGGTCACGGCTCTTTTCTGTCCTGGCCCCACAGTGGTGGAATGAACTCCCCACTGATGTCAGGACAGCGGAGTCGCTGCCCATCTTTCGCCGCAGGTTGAAAACCAGACATCATGGACTGATCAGTAAATTGAAACTAATGGGGCTCCTGCCATAGTGGTCAGTTATCATTGACTGATCAATAACTTGTAACTGAAGGGGCCCCTGCCATGGAGGCCAGACATCATGGACTGATTAGTAACTGATGGGACTCCTGCCATGGTGGCCAGACATCATGGGCTGATCAGTAACTAGAAACTGATGGGCTTCTGCCATGATGGCCAGATATCATGGACTGATTAGTAACTGATGGGGCTCCTGCCATGGTGGCCAGACATCATGGACTGATCAGTAACTAATGGGGCTTCTGCCATGGTGGCCAGACATCAGGGACTCATTAGTAACTTGAAACTGATGGGGCTTCAGCCATGGTGGCCAGACATCATGAACTGATCAGTAACTTGAAACTGATGGGGCTCCTGCCATGGTGGCCAGACATCATGGACCGATTAGTAACTGATTGGGCTCCTGCCATGGTGGTCAGAAATCATGGACTGATTATTAACTGTTAGGACTCCTGCAATGGTGGCCAGACATGGACTGATCAGTAACTTGAAAGTGATGGGGCTCCTGCCATGGTGGCCAGACATCATGGACTGATCAGTAAATTGAAACTAATGGGGCTCCTGCCATGGTGGCCAGATATCATGGACTAATCAGTAACTTGAAACTGATGGGGCTCCTGCCATGGTGGCCAGATATCATGGACTGATCAGTAACTTGAAACTGATGGGGCTCCTGCCATGGTGGCCAGACATCATGGACTGATCAGTAACTGATGGAGCTCCTGGCACGGTGGACAGACAGCATGGACTGATTAGTAACTTGAAACTGATGGGGCTCCTGCCATGTTGGCCAAACATCATGGACTGATCAGTAAGTTGAACCTGATAGAGCTCCTGGCATGGTGGCCAGACATCATGGACTGATTAGTAACTTGAAACTGATGGGGCTCCTACCTTTGTAGCCAGACATCATGGACTGATTAGTATATTGAAACTGATGGGGCTCCTGCAATGGTGGCCAAACATCATGGACTGATTAGTAACTTGAATTTGATGGGGCTCATGGACTGATTAGGAACTGATGAGGCTCCTGCCATGGTGGCCAGACATCAGGGACTCATCAATAACTTGAAACTGATGGGGCTCCTGCAATGGTGGCCAGCCATCATGGACTAATTAGTAACTGATGGGGCTCCTGCCATGGTGGCCAGACATCATGGGCTGATCAGTAATTGATGGGGTTTTCTGCCATGGTGGCCAGACATCATGGACTGATTAGTAACTGATAGAGCTCCTGGCATGGTGGCCAGACATCATGGACTGATCAGTAACTTGAAACTGATGGGGCTCCTACCATGGTGGCCAGATATCTTGGACTGATCAGTAAATTGAAACTAATGGGGCTCCTGCCATAGTGATCAGACATCATGGACTGATCAGTAATTGAAACTGAAGGGGCTCTTGCCATGGCGGCGAGACATTACTGGCTGATTAGTAACTTGAAACTGATGGGGCTCCTGCCATGGTGGCCAGACATCATGGACTGATCAGTAACTGATGGGGCTCCTGGCATGGTGGCCAGACAGCATGGACTGATTAGTAACTTGAAACTTATGGGGCTCCTGCCATATTGGCCAGACATCATGGACTTATTAGTAACTTGAAACTGATGGGGCTCCTACCTTTGTGGCCAGACATCATGGACTGATTCGTAACTTGAAACTGATGGGGCTCCTACCATGGTGGCCAGACATCATGGACTGATTAGTAACTTGAAACTGATGGGGCTCCTGCCATGGTGGCTAGACACCATGAAGTGATCAGTAACTGATGGGGCTCCTGCCATGGTGGCCGGACATCATGGACTGATCAGTAACTTGAAATTGATGGGGCTCATGGACTGATTGGGAACTGATGGGGCTCCTGCCATGGTGTCCAGACATCGTGGACTGATCAATAACTTGAAACTGATGGGGCTCCTGCCTTGGTGGCCAGCCATCATGGACTGATTAGTAACTGATGGGACTCCTGCCATGGTGTCCAGACATCATGGACTGATCAATAACTTGAAACTTATGGGGCTCCTGCCATGGTGGCCAGCCATCATTGACTAATTAGTAACTGATGGGGCTCCTGGCATGGTGGCCAGACAGCATGGACTGATTAGTAACTTGAAACTGATGGGGCGCCTGCCATGTTGGCCAGCCATCATGGACTGATCAGTAACTTGAACCTGATAGAGCTCCTGGCATGTTGGCCAGACATCACTGACTGATTAGTAACTTGAAACTGATGGGGCTCCTAGCTTTGTGGCCAGCCATCATGGACTGATTAGTATATTGAAACTGATGGGGCTCCTGCAATGGTGGCTAGACATCATGGGCTGATTAGTAACTTGAAACTGATGGGGCTCCTGCCATATTGGCCAGACATCATGGACTTATTAGTAACTTGAAACTGATGGGGCTCCTACCTTTGTGGCCAGACATCATGGACTGATTCGTAACTTGAAACTGATGGGGCTCCTACCATGATGGCCAGACATCATGGACTGATTAGTAACTTGGAACTGATGGGGCTCCTGCCATGGTGGCTAGACACCATGAAGTGATCAGTAACTGATGGGGCTCCTGCCATGGTGGCCGGACATCATGGACTGATCAGTAACTTGAAATTGATGGGGCTCATGGACTGATTGGGAACTGATGGGGCTCCTGCCATGGTGGCCAGACATCATGGACTGATTAGTAACTGATGGGACTCCTGCCATGGTGTCCAGACATCGTGGACTGATCAATAACTTGAAACTGATGGGGCTCCTGCCATGGTGGCCAGCCATCAGGGACTGATTAGTAACTGATGGGACTCCTGCCATGGTGTCCAGACATCATGGACTGATCAATAACTTGAAACTTATGGAGCTCCTGCCATGGTGGCCAGCCATCATTGACTAATTAGTAACTGATGGGGCGCCTGCCATGGTGGCCAGACATCATGGGCTGATCAGTAACTGATGGCGTTGCTGCCATGGTGGCCAGACATCATGGACTAATTAGTAACTGACAGAGCTCCTGGCATGGTGGCCAGATATCATGGACTGATCAGTAACTTGAAACTTATGGGGCTCCTACCATGGTGGCCAGACATCATGGACTGATCAGTAAATTGAAACTAATGGGGCTCCTGCCATAGTGGTCAGACATAATGGACTGATCAGTAACTTGAAACTGAAGGGGCTCCTGCCATGGCGGCGAGACATCACGGGCTGATTAGTAACTGATTGGGCTCTTGCCATGGTGGCCAGGCATCATGGACTGATCAGTAACTTGAAAGTGATGGGGCTCCTGCAATGGTGGCCAGATATCATGGACTAATCAGTAACTTGAAAGTGATGGGGCTCGTACCTTGGTGGCCAGATATCATGGACTGATCAGTAACTTGAAACTGTCGGGGCTCCTGCCATGGTGGTCAGACATCATGGAATGATCAGTAACTTGAAAGAATTTGCCCCTCAAATCAATGGATTGAATGGTCTCATCCATCAGGTTGTGCTTTGTAAAAACATTGTTTTCTCTCTGTCTCACTCTCTCCCTCTTCCCCTCTGTCTCTCGCTCTCTCTCTCTCACTCTCTCTCGCTCTCACACACAAACATACACATGAAGCTGGGTTGTGCACACCGTCAAGGTTCCATCAGCACAAACTAATGTAGACATAAACACTGAAGAATGGCATGGAGAAGCTCAAAAAGAACATCCAGTGTAAATTGAGCAGCTATTTCCTCAACAACTTGGACATCTGCAGTGCATGTGGCTATGAATACAAGTCGTTATAGACAATAAGAACATGAACATTATTACCCCAACCGGTGAGGCCTCCCTCCTGGACAACCTTAACCAATTTTAAACTGGCTTTGGTCTCAAAGCAGAGCCAACTTTCAGTTGCTTTATAATAATGTCCTTACTAACTTCTCTGCATTTCCACTTCAAGTGAGGGTAAAATTTGTGTGATATTTATGTTATCAATCAATTATCCACAAATTCCACCTTTGCTTAAAATAGCCTAATGATAACTCAGCTACAGTTAAGTGCCAGAGGAAGTTGTGTCACCACAGACTGTTGATTGACTTGTGACCCATGTTTCTTTAATTTTGTGCATTGCAATCTTACAGATGCACATTGTACATTGAACAAGGCCCAGTCTGGAATGAACAAGATGCCTTCAGAAAGGTTTGCATGGGGAAAACATCTTATGCATCGCCCATTATATCCCAACTTCTCTGAAGAACCAGTACCTTTCCATCACATACCCATCACTTCAGTGGAAACGTTACAAGATGCTTTTAAAGAATCCTCACAGCATCTTGCACTTGTATCTGCATACATTTAGAAACAGGCTGCTCGGGCACTTAAGTTCCAAGTTGCTCCAGTGGTTGATATGTACTTTGACTGGTTCTATCCCCTCGTGTGAAAGTGTGTGCTTCATGAACAAATGTAAAATGTAGTGTAAAAGGAATATTTTGAACTTCATCTTTCTATTACATCTCAGAAAATAACTGTACTTATATTCTTTTAAACTATTCTGCAGGTAATAGAAGAAAATGCACTGGTTGTGAAAAGTTATAATCAGTGGTCAGACGTAGGGTTATGGTTTGTATCATCAGACCTGATAGTGAGGTTTTCCATGACTTCAGGGAAGTTCTCTAGTTCAGCTTTCAGCTCCTCAAAGGTGATGGATCCACTGCTGTCTTTATCAGCTGACTCAAACAGTGCCAGAGTCAGGTCATCCAGTTTTTCCTCTGGCAGAGAGATGGCGCTCTCACGTAGGCATGACTTGAGAACTGTACGCAGTTCATCTGGATCAATAGAGCCACTTCCTGCAAAACAAAAACAACCTCCTCTGTCCAGTCCAAAACAAGCTTTGAGAGGTGTTTCGTAAAATGTAAGTGCCAAGAATTTGTTAATGTTTAGACTGGATCCTCAACTTCAAGTAGGACTGATCTAGTTCAGTGGTGCTCTATTTTATTATACAGCTGTCCCTGTGTGTGTGTGTGTGTGTGTGTGTGTGTGTGTGTTGGTAGACTAACCATCCACATCATAGACCTGGAAGAGGAACTTGAGCTTGTCTGTCTCACTGCCGTGGATGAGTAGGTCCAGGGCTTTCAGCAGCTCATCCAGACTGATGGAGCTGCTGCCGTCTGAGTCAAACAGCGCAAAGAAGCGCTCGGCAAAGAAGGACTGTACAACACACCGGACATCATTTCTCGTGACACAACATTAGTGAAATGACTGAATACATATCATGGAGCACCATTTTAGATACATCCAGTTTAACAAGGTAAAAGGCTCGGCTTGTACAGAGCTGCTGTTAGTTCACCAGATTATTAAAGCATGTATGGTTGGACAGCATCAACCTTCAGGTGAGTCTCAATAAAAACTGCTACTTCACCAGATTATTAAAGCATGTATGGTTGGACAGCATCAGCCTTCAGGTAAATCTCAAAGTAAAAGCAAGTCTTCTTGGATTAAAAGACTTATTTACAAAATGTAAGAGTGGGTTAAAGCCCACACCAATATACATTGTCCTGAAAGTCTTAAATAGGAAAATTGTAGTTTATCACTCACCTCTTTTACCTTGAGAGCTGTTTTAAACTCTTCCAGGTCGATCTCTTTGTCCTCTCCTGCAATGCTCTCAAACTGCTTGGTAACCCACTCTAGCCAGCGAGCATCCTCATCCAGAGACATGCTGACGTGCACTACAGTTGCCAAAACTGGTTACCATAGAAACTAATTTTGTTTACCTTTGACATTATATTATAATACAATCATAATATTAAGAACACTACTATAATTACACAGTTCAAGTATAATTTGTAAGTATAATTTTTTTTAACTGTGTTCTGTAAGGTGTTCTTGAGTGCTCTGAAAGGCACCGACAAATAAAATGTATTATTATTATAACATGTGAATCTATACCCCGGAGTCCTGTGCTCTACAGACGTCAACTGGTTTTAAGCTTGGACTCTACAAAGAGCATTGGGGGGGTGGGATGTCACAGAAAGCTCTATAATTTAACTGTTTGCATTCCATACTGCTGTGGAGTTCAGTCTCATTAGAATGGCTAGCCTTTATCAGTCTCATTAGAATGGCTAGCCTTCCTCAAGCTCATTAAAATGGCTAGCCTTCCTCAGTTGCATTAGAATGGCTAGTCTTCATCAGTCTCATTACAATGGCCAGCCTTCATCAGTCTCATTAGAATGGCCGGCCTTCATCAATCTCATTAGAATGCCTAGCCTTCATCAGTCTCATCAGAATGACTTGCCTTCATCAGTCTCATTAGAATGGCCAGCCCTCATCATTCTCATCAGAATGGCGAGCCTTCATCAATCTCATTAGAATGGCTAGCCTTCATCAGTCTCATTAGAATGATGGGCCTTCATCAGTCTCATCCGCATGGCGACCCTTCATCAGTCTCATTAGAATGGCCATCCTTCATCAGTCTCATTAGAATGGCTAGCCTTCATCAGTCTCACTAGAATGGCCAGCCTTCATCAGTCTCATTAGAATGGCTAGCCTTCATCAGTCTCGTTAGAATGGCCAGCCTTCATCAGTCTCATTAGAATGGATAGCCTTCATCATTCTCATTAGAATGACCAGCCTTCATCAGTCTCATTAGAATGACCAGCCTTCATAAGTCTCATTAGAATGGCCAGCCTTCGTCAGTCTCATTAGAATGGCCAGCCTTCATCAGTCTCATTAGAATGGCTAGCCTTCATCAGTCTCATTAGAATAGCTAGCCTTCATCAGTCTTAGCAGATTGGCTAGCCTTCGTCAGTCTCATCATAATGGCGAGCCTTTATCAGTCTCATTAGAATGGCCAGCCTTAATCAGTCTCATCAGAAAGGCGAGCCTTCATCAATCTCATTAGAATGGCGAGCCTTCATCAGTCTCATTAGAATAGCAAGCCTTCATCCGTCTCATCTGAATTGTCAGCCTTCATCAGTCTCATTAGAATAGCCAGCCTTCATCAGTCTCATTAGAATGGCCAGCCTACATCAGTCTCATTAGAATGACAAGCCTTCATCAGTCTCATTAGAAGGCCAGCCTTCACCAACAGCTGAAATGTGGTCGACCCCTGCTGAATCACTGCATGACAGGAACTATTGATAGAACCTACAGATGCAGCATCTAGGATGTTGCCATGGAGACGTCAGCTCCAGAGAAATACGTGCATGAACAATAGCTACATATTGTTTGAGACATACTCATGGAAGAAAAAAAACTAACTAACTTTGAGAGAATCCAAAATAGGCCCTTCTCTTTGTTTTTAGAGTGTTAATGATAATACTAATAATTAATGAGGATGTAGAAGCTTGCTGGTTTAAACGGCAGATAAAAGACACTTATTCATTATTCATTATAATAATTATATAGAAAACAAACATTGTTGCATATGTGCTTGATGATACTTCAGATTGTCTATAAACTTTAAATTTTTCAAACAATTTTTCTATTTATGAAAGCATTTATGCCTCTTATTGTAACGTATTGTATTATTGTAACAAAACTCATAGTATCACAACCTAATCCAGTGTCAAAAAGCGTTGAGGGAGAAAATTATTTGTGTAGATATAATAGTTAATACAAACTCTATAGCACAAGTTCACCCAGTCATATACCATGACAAGCCATGTGTATGTGTTTCTGTCCAACCCAACAGTATACCAGAACTGTTCCCTTGTTTGCACACTTTCCCCCACACAGCTAACCCTAACCCTAACCCAACCCAACAGTATACCAGAACCATTCCCTTGTCAGCACACTTTCCCCCACACAGCTAACCCTAACCCAACCCAATGTATACCAGAACTGTTCCCTTGTTAGCACACCATCCTCCACACAGCTAACCCTAACCCAACCCAACAGTATACCAGAACTGTTCCCTTGTTTGCACACTTTGCCCCACACAGCTAACCCAACCCAACAGTACACCAGAGCTGTTCCCTTGTTAGCACACATTCTCCCACACAGCTAGCCCTAACCCTAAATCAACCCAACAGTATACCAGAACTGTTCCCTTGTTTGCACACTTTACCCCACACAGCTAACCCAACCCAACAGTACACCAGAGCTGTTCCCTTGTTAGCACACATTCTCCCACACAGCTAGCCCTAACCCTAAATCAACCCAACAGTATACCAGAACTGTTCTCTTGTTTGCACACTTTACCCCACACAGCTAACCCAACCCAACAGTACACCAGAGCTGTTCCCTTGTTAGCACACCTTCCCCCACACAGCTAGCCCTAACCCTAAATCAACCCAACAGTATACCAGAACTGTTCCCTTGTTAGCACACCTTCCCCCACACAGGTTTCTGTCCAACCCAACAGTATACCAAACGTGTTCCCTTGTTAGCACACCTTCCTCCATACAGCTGACCCTAACCCAACCCAACAGTATACCAGACATGTTCACTTGTTAGCACACCTTCCCCCACACAGGGAAATTATTACTATATAGCCTTACTAGTATTACTATGTAGTGAAATCAGCTGGTGGAGTGTTGGGTTGAAAAGAAGACTTGGGATAACTGAGAAAATAGTGTGCAAATCCAACCTAAGCTGGGCACAGGTGCAGGACAAATAGAACAACTAATTAATCCAAAGGGGAAATGGTGACCGCACACAGATTTAAATGTCCCAATATATAAATGTAGTAATTAGACTTGGGAGCTTTTAAATCGGTGTGGGGATATATTTTCCTTTTTGAAAATAAAAGCCCCACACACGAGTACAAGCCATAGTACATCTATTCTCCTAAGTCAAACGCCTTACCTATAGCTGTGGAATTGGTTCAGTCTTCAGCTGCTGGTTGCTCAGGTCTTTGTAGCTGGAGTTACAATATGTTGTATAATCCTTTATGGCTGTGTCTCTCTTAATCAGTGGCCCTGCCTGTCAGCTGGATCTGACATCTCTCTGCCCTCTCCCAACACATGGAGACTGGTTTTCACACCCAGTATTCAGGGATCCATAAATGACATAATGCAGGTTTCCTATTTTGCCAGGTCGTTAATTACATTTGCCTGTTGTTTTGGGTATTTCAGTCGTCTAATCAAGGGGGTTTTAATCCTACACTAACCTGACAAAATGGAAAAACTGCAGTGCTACAACTCCATGTGAATATGTTTAAAAAGTACTGCATTAGGATAAAATAATGACACGAGGAGTTATATATCAGGTCTTTGCAGGACAGGATATAGGTAAAGCATGAAATAGAACAGATGGATAAATCAACAAAAATTAACATATTCCTAAAAATCAAATTACCAAGAGAAATTAGTTAAAGCTGTGAGCTTTTTTGGCTCCAGCTTCTTATCAAAAAGCAGTCAAAGTAGAAACTGATGAAAGTTGGGTTAATTAGAAAGCTGATATTGTAAAAGTATTTATTTTGTCTACCAGATATGTGGTACATAACTATAAGTGGGTGATACATAATCATCAACGTTTTTGAGAATAAACAGAATAGAATGGAATATTTGTCTAAAATGTATTACGATCACTTTAACATTCAGACATCTAACGTAACTGAACATTTTGAAGTTTAAATTCTTATGCAGAGAATATTTACCATGGTAAGTATTCTTTTATTTTTCTTCTCTTTGGGTTAGGATTAGGAAAGAGAAATTGAGCCCCATCCCCAAATGAATGGGAATAGGGAGGTGCATGGCCCGTCCCTCCCGTCCCTCCATTTTGCCCCCATGTCCTTGGGGGCAAAATGGAGGTTGGTTTGGTGGGAGGAGGCATTGTCGTTAGTCCTGTCTTTTTTTGTAAGTGACCTCGGCCCACTCGAAGAGATTAACCGGTGGGGTCATTTTGAAAAGGCCCGTGTTTGTGGATGGAGACAAAAATTGAAAAAGAAAAAAAAATTGGAAAAAAGAAGAAAAGTTTATATTGTATTAATTGAATACCTGTACCTGTCATGGCGTTTTGAGGATTAATGGATTAAAAGGATTTTTTTTTTTGTCTGCTTTGTGTACATTTGTAGATGTTGACTCTTCGAATGTTGGGAGCAGAGGATATGGTGTGGCTCCTATTTATATGCTCTGAGAAGTTGTTTTTGTAATGTTGTAGCGTTTTCAAGTTAAATTGTGTCATGGCAATTCTATACCAGCTGTCTCATTTGTCTAAACACAGGATTCAGAGACAAAGTTCTTCATAGTATTATCACAATTTAGTAATGCTTAAGCATGGCACACATAAGTCAAGTCAATTTCATTTGTATAGCTCATTATCACAAATTTGCCTCAGTGGGCTTTACAGCAACACAACATCCTGTCCTTAGACCCTCTCATCGGATAAGGAACAACTCCTTAAAAAAAACATTTAATGGAAAAAAAATAGAAAGAAACCTCAGGGAGAGCAACAGAGGAGGGATCTCCCTCCCAAGACGGACAGATGAACAATGGATGTTGTGTTTACACAATTTACAAAATACAAATTGAAAGAGGATAGCAGAATTATAATGGAATTATAACATAAATGAAGAACATAATGAGGAAGATGCCAAGCAGTGTCCAGATGCCATCGGAACAGCCTAGGACCTGAAACAAGTGACCAAACCGAGTGAACTTTGGGTACCCAAAATTAAAACTTAAAAATACCGGTTTTACAAAATGAGGCTAATCCTCAAAATACAGTATGTTGAGAGTGGAGCGCTTGAGATGGAATGTACGGTTTAAGGAGATCAGACAGGTGAGATGGGGCAAGCCCATTTAGGATTTTGTAAGTCAGCAGAAGCACCAAGTCTGATCTAACATGGATAGGAAGCCAATGAAGAGAGTCAAGAATTGGTGTAATATGGTCAAATTTCCTTGCTTTAGTTAGGATTCTAGCAGCAGCATCCTGAACCATCTGAAGACTTTTAGTACTAGCATGTGGCAGACCTGAAAACAGAACATTACAGCAATTAAGTCCAATCGAAACAAATGCATGTATTAGCAGGGGTGGTCAAACTACGGCCCGCGGGCCACATACGGCCCGTTGGGCTCTTTAATCCGGCCCGTCGGACTGCTATTCACTATTTTTTTTCTTGCAATACTTTACCGTTGGTTCCACTAGATGGCGCACTGCAAATACAACCAGCCTTTTCTAATGTAGAGGCCAAGAGTCATTCATCTCTTCACCTGACCTGACCTTCACTTTTGCCTCTTGCATTGAGCATCAGAGCATGTAGCAATCGCCTACTTTCACAAAATGAGCAGACCAAAGAAGCGAAAAGTCGACAGCGAGAGCCAGGTTTGTAAGAAAGAGTGGACAGCAAAATATTTTTTCACTGAAGTCCAATCAAAGCCAATATGTCTGATTTGTCAAGAAAACTCTGGTCATCTCCCGGCTGGACTACGGCAACTCCCTTCTTGCTGGCGCTCCGGTGTCGACCATTAGACCTCTGGAGCTTGTTCAGAAAGTTATCCCACACAACTCCCCTTCTCATATCTCTACACTGGCTCCCAGTAGCTGCTCGCATCCAGTTTAAGACTCTGGTGCTAGCCTACAGGGCAGTGAAAGGAACAGCTCCTTCTTATCTCCAGGCCATGGTCAAGCCCTACGCCCCCGCCCGACCACTTCGCTCTGCTGCCTCGGCACGCCTGGTTGCCCCATCGCTCAGAGGCCCTTGCTGCCGATGGACCTGGTCATGGCTCTTTTCTGTCCTGGCCCCACAGTGGTGGAATGAACTCTCCACTGATGTCAGGACAGCGGAGTCTCTGCCCATCTTTTAGCGCAGGTTGAAAACTCACCTCTTTAAGAACTACTACCCTTTTACTTGTTCTTAGCACTTATTGTATTCACTCATTTAAAAAAAATCTCTTTCTTTCACTTTTACTTTAGCACTGGTTTTGCTCTTAGATGCTTGTTTAGATGCACTTATGACCTCTGATGACTAGTAGTTCTCCTGATTTCCTACGTTAAATGCGCTTATTGTAAGTCACTTTAGATAAAATATTTTTACCCAACAGTCTGCAATTCAGCAGTCCAGCACAAAGGCAAGTTATCTACTGGCATAAAAATTAGCGAAAGCGAGCAAGCCTTTCTCTGAAGGAGAGTTTTTGAAGGAATGCATGGTGGAGACAACAAGTCTTCTGTGTCCAGAGGGCAAAGCAAATTTGAAAACATAGGCTTATCGCGCTGAACAGTGGCTCGCCATATAGAACAAATTGACAAAGACTTGGCTTGTGGGTTAATCAAGAAAGCAGAGTCCTTTAAATTTTATTCGTTGGCACTGGATGAAAGCAGTGACATAAAGGACACTGCACACCTCTTACTTTTTTGTCAGAGGAATTAATGACAATTTTGAAATCACAGAGGAGTTTTTATCCATGGAGTCCATGAAAGTCACAACGAGAGGATCGGATTTATACGACAGGGGTGCATTTGAGAGGCTGAAGCTACTTTGGTGTAAACTGGCAAATGTCACCACAGATGGAACGCCAGATTTAACAGGAACAAACGCCGGACTGCTGAAAAGAATCCAGGGCAAGGTGAAAGAAGAGGACCCTGAGTTGGAGGCAATTTCCCTACATTGTATTATCCACTAGGATTTGGAAGCCTTGTGCAAGACTGCACAGTTGCTTGATCACATAGGGAAGCCAGTCACAAAACGTGTGAACTTCATACGGGCGAGGGGTTTTAGTCATCGTCAATTCATTAAATTCCTTGAAGAAAGTGATGCTGACCATCATGACTTACTTTACCACTCCAATGTCCGTTGGCTAAATTTGGGGAAAGTGCGGCAGCAGGAGATCGGCTCGTTTTTGGAGTCAATGGGGAAAGCCGAAGATTTTGCTGAGCTGAGCGACGCAGACTGGCTTTGCGATTTTGCGTTTGCTGTGGACATTTTGGCACACATGAACGAGCTGAACGTGAAGCTACAAGGGAAGGATGTATTTGTGCCTGAACTGTATTTGAACGTGAAATCTTTCAAAGCCAAGTTAACTTTGTTCTCAAGGCAAGTAATGAACAAATCCTTCGCTCATGTCCCGACACTAGCGATGCTGAAAGAGGCGCCTCAGCATGCAAAGAAACACAGCAAACCACTGAACGATCTTGACGGAGAATTCTGTCATCGATTCTCTGATTTTGAAAAGATTGAGTAGTCACTGCAGCTGGTGTCATGCCCCCTGTCATTCGACTATGAGACAGCACCACAGCAACTGCAGTTGGAGCTGACTGATCTCCAATGCGACTCTGTCTTGAAGAAGTTCAACTCCGTCAAACTGGATGAGTTTTATCACTGAACGAGACCAAGTTTCCAAACATCCGACAGATGGCACAGAAGATGCTGGGGTTATTTGGCTCCACCTATGTATGTGAGCAAACGTTCAGTGTGATGAACATCAACAAAGCACGTCACAGAGCCCAGCTTACTGATGAACACTTGAGCTCTGTCCTGTAAATTGCCACAGCTAAATTCACACCGGACTTTGATGCGCTCGCAAAAAAGTGTGACCAGCAACACTGTTCCCATTAAATCAAGCACTCGGGGGTGAGTTTATTTTCATTACTTTTTGGGAAGCAGAGTTCTCATTCATGTAATCTATGCTAGTTAATCCCTCCCCCCATCAACTAGTATTAGTGGCCCGTCTTTCAATTTCTAAAACCCAATGTGGGCCTTGAGCCAAAAAGTTTGCCCACCCCTCTATTAGAGTGTCTGTGTCAGCCATGGACAGGAAAGACCTAATATTAGCTATGTTACGTAAGTGAAAAAAAGTAGTCTCAGTGATTTCTTTAATGTGCTTATCAAGGAAAGGCTGGGATCAAATGTAATCTATCAAAGTTACCAGATCCTAACTTCCTATTCATTCCTTAGTCACTTCCCCACTACCAATGGCAATTGGCCCACCACACAAAAATTTGGTTACAGCTCATACAGTCGGAGTAAGGACTCAAGTTAGGAAAATATTTGGTCTGCAAAAAGCCTCCTTAATGACACCCATTATGTCAAACCACCTCTTTACCCCTGGCAAGTTAGATATGGTTTTTCGAGCATGGCATGGGAATGGAATTTGATTTATAAAGGATTTATATTTTGGTGGGATATTTGCTTCATTCAATCAATCGGTAGAACATTTTAACCTGCCCCACTCCCACGTCTACCGCTATTTACAGATTAGGCATTTTGTTTAGAAGGGTTTCCATCCTTTCCTTGAGATACCTCTGACAACATTAGTTGATAGACTTGTAGCCACAGAGGCTACTCTCAAGGGCGCCATCACAAGCATCTATAATAAACTAGCCACTATAAATCCTCAGGCAATGGCTAGCCTTAGAAACCTCTAGGAGCAGGATCTTGGTACTCCTCTCCCTGATGATCTTGGGGATGCAGTTTTGGAACAGGTACTCTCTTCCTCTTCATGAAGTGGATTTGGGCTTATTCAGTTTAAGATTGTTCACCGTGTCTACCTTACCAAAGCTAAATTGGCCAAAATTTACCCCAGCATCGACCCCACTCTTGACAAGATGTAAACATGCACCAGCTACCGTGTTGCATATGTTCTGGACATGCCCTGAGCTACATACATTTTTGTCAGCAATATTTAAGTCCAAAGGAGTTGAATCAAGTGCAACTGGACTTGGTATATATCCGTGAAGACGTTTCGCCTCTCATCCAAGAGGCTTCATCAGTTCGTGCCTTTCTGACTAGACCAAGCTAGTCTTACTGGCTGGTGATGAAACTCAGATATTTATCCTCTTTGGAGTCGTTATCAGAGCTAACGATGTCCATGGCTCTTTGTGTTCCGATGTTTAGCGACGCCCGTCGTTATCAGAGGTATTGATATGCATTGCCCTTTTGTGTTCCGGTGTTAAGCAGCGACGGTCATTGGGGGTGTTAGTTTCGACTTCATTGTTCAGTGGCCATGAGAGTGGTTGGAGCCGTTAGTGAGCGACTGTTGTTCTTGGACCCTAGGCTTCTTGAGTCTCCTGGGTAGAGATGAAAGGACGGCATTGTAAGTGGGAGATAGGTGGTGTCGCAGACCTCCTCCTCTGTTGAGGGATGTTTTTTCCAGTTTCACATAGATGGCTTCCTTCACCCCTCTTTCTAACCACCTATCTTCCCTGTCCAAAATGTGTACGTTGCTGTCCTCGAAGGAGTGTGTCTTCTCCTTTAGGTGTACATAGACTGCTGAGTCTTGTCCTGAGGAGTGTGGCCTTCTGTGTTGGGCCATCCGTTTGTGTAGTGGTTGTTTGGTTTCTCTTATGTATAGGTCAGTGCAATCCTCATTGCATTGTACAGCATACACCAGATTGCTTTTCTGGGTGTGTGGTACACGGTCTTTGGGATGAACCAGTCTTTGTCGGAGTGTGTTGCTGGGTTTGAAGTATACTGGGATGCGGTGTTTGTTAAAAATTCTCCTGAGTTTCTTGGAGACCCCAGAAACATACGGGATGACTATGTTATTACTTCTGTTCCTTTTCTCTTCATCGCTCACCTGGTTGGTCTTTCTGGAACGTGTTGCAGTTTTCACAAATGTCCAACTGGGGTAGCCGCAGGTTTTTAAAGCTCCCCTCAGGTGTTTGTGTTCTTCCCGTTGGGCCTGAATGCTGCTGGGCACATTGTCAGCTCTGTGTTGCAGAGTTCTGATGACGCTCAGTTTATGTTCCAGAGGGTGGTGTGAGTCGAAAAGTAGATATTGGTCTGTTTGTGTAGGTTTCCTGTAAACCCCAATCTGGATTTATGAGTGCTTAAAACAAAAGGGCCCCCACCATAGCAGTTATGAGCCACTCCTCCAGGTCTGCAGGAGGCTGGGTTGCACTTTTTTTGATGGACTGAAAGTAAGTTGGCAATATTTTTTTTTGTAAATATATTTTATTAATTTTCAATGTTTTATCCCGCAAGAATTACAAAACATGTATAACATCAAATCAGCTACTCATCCCCAGATACAAATGTAAGGACCTCTAAAATCTATTGTACATACGTTGTGGTACTTCATTTACCAGCATGCTTTGTGTCTTGGATATTTCCTATGTTCGTGTGGTTTCTAAACATGTGGACCAATGGAATGTATTTGTTCTTTGCATTTTTATTTGAATTTTGTTATTAGCCAATGATGTGGTGTGGAGTTGTTATGCCCGCGAAATCGCGAGGTTCGCAACGGTCGATCTCCTCACGGAAAGGGAGGAGTTTGGGGATTCGAAGCAAGACTCCGAGGAGAGACGTCCATTTGTTTCTCTACTGCTCTGTCTGAGTACCCGCTTCGCGGAGACTTTATACACAGCTGTGTACTAGGCCCGCATTTGAGGACAGGAGTGTTGCGATTGGCCCGCGGTCGTATGCTTGCTGGTGGGGTTTGTTTTAGTATGCCGATTATTTTGTTTCTGCCCCATAGCCAGTGTCGCCGCTAGCTAGCTAAGTGGATTTAGCATCCAGTGCTAGTGTGTTAGCTAGCCGACTAGAGTTGTGGAGGCTAGCCAGAAGTCATCGGGCTGCGCTGGATGGTGATCTAACTAGGGGAGCCGCTCTGCTCCATTCCTGGGACCTGTCTGCTGTCCAAAGAGGACTCGCTTCATCTGCTCTCCGGTGCTGGGCCCACCGGAGGACCACCGTCTTCGCCAGGGTTCTCTGAACATTGCAACCTGTGGCCATCTTGCGGGTGGAGGCCGCTACCGGGGAACTGACACCTGCCAGCTGCTAAGCTAGCACTACGCCTTCCATCCTCTGGACTGCACACAGCCTCCCGGTCGAGGGAGCGATGGGTTGTGAGTAACCCTAAAATTTTATTTACACTCACACACACACACACACACACACACACACACACACACACACACACACACACACACACACACACACACACACTTTTATCTCGTCGCCTGGGCATCGTAGCGGTGGCTGCCTTGCCCTCCGCTCAGAGAGCTGCTTTAATGTGCACCAACGGGCCCCAACGGAAAGCGCTGGGTATTTGTGTGTTCTTTTGATACTTTTTTCCTGTTTATTGTGACCGCTTGTCCCACCCTGTGTAATTTTAATTAATGTTTATTTAATCAGCAATACTACACTCGTGTGGTACTCTCTCTCTCTCTCTCTCTCTCTCTCTCTCTCTCTCTCTCTCTCTCTCTCTCTCTCTCTCTCTCTCTCTCTCTCTCTCTCACTCTCTCATTATTATCAAATAAATCCTATTATTATTAATTATATTTCGGGTGTATTGGCAGCTCATTTTCCGCATATGCAAAGCCTAGGTTACTTATAGAGTGCTGGTAATCAGCTTGTACAGTAATTCAGTACACAGCAGAGTTCTAAGATCTGCATTAACCACATGTTTGTTTCGTTCTGGGAAGATATACCATTCACTAGCCTTAGGTAAGTGTAGTATTTTCACAGTGGAGGCACCGCGCTACTAAATTTATTATTATCTTGGTTAATTATTTCCATTATCAATTATCACTATTGCGCTATTGATTTGTATTGTAACACTTTAGTAATTGGTAGCATTAGGCTTTTGTCTTGTTTAAATGTGCTTGGCGTTGCCCGCCAGTGAAAAAGGGGTTACACAAAGTATTATTCATCACACGTATTAACAAATTGAAAACCCCATTCCCATCACTACCAACCCACCCACCCACTCACTCAATCATAGGATCACAGGTTACAGAATACATTTAGGTAAAGAAGAGAGAACATAAGATAATCAAATGATTGTATTAATTATTCAAACAAAAGGAAGAAAAGATGAAGGGGAGAAAGGAAATTAAAAAAACAAACATAAAAAAAAATCCGTGGTGGGGGGGGTTGCTCATTACTGTAATAGGACATTTATGGTTTCTACCCTACTCTTTCAGTGGGTTCCTGTAAAGAGTCACAGAAATCCAGAAAGGGCCTCCATATCCTAGCAAAGGTTCCAGATGACCGTTTGAGTGTGTATTTAATTTTCTCTAAATTTAAGAAACGCATAATATCTTTGACCCAATGAGAAAAGGATGAGGAGTGTGTTGTTTCCATTTTAAGAGGACCAAACGTCTCGCAAGCAGTGTGGTGAAAGCTATGATCACATGGGCTTTATTTGGTAAGACAGGACGACATTGCTATGATGTTAAACCAAAGAGAGCACAGATTGGGTCAGGGTCAAATTGGATGTCAAACATCTAACTAAAAGCTTTGAAAATTCTTATCCAAAAGCTGGAGAGATTTGGACACAGCCAAAACATGTGCATTAAATCTGCCGGCTGGCCTCTACATCGAGGGCATAAAGGCTGAATGTTTGGATAAAGCTTTGCCAATCTAGCATTATCCGTATTTTCAGACCCAAATTAATAACCCATCTGAATCGTGGAGATCCGTAAAAAAAAAAACTCCGGGGGTGGTGGGGGGGGGGTGGACAGGTGTATCGATGGTAGCTTTTTTTCAATACTCTGTGGTAATAATTTAAATATTTATCGTGTCATCACCAAGAAAGTCCACCCTCTTGTGATCCCGTTGTAGTTGCTAATCGGTTTAGATTTAGAATGTCAAGCCGCGAGTGAACCCTTTCAAGTTCAGTCTAACTCATCGTCTAGCGGCTCGCAAAACTCAACAGAATTTTGACATCAGCTGTGGTAATGTTGACCTCAGGTAAGAAAGAAACTTTAATTTGATCCATTGCTAGCTAACGTTAACGTTGTTGTATAAATTATGAAATCACTGTTTGAAAGGTCATGACCATGTTACTAATATAATTAGTTTGATAACTAATGTAAATTTTACCTAGCTAGCTAGCTAGCTAACGTTATTAGAATGCTAGTTAACAATACACTGGGGGGGGGGGGCTGTTAACTTAATGCTACCTCTCCGGTCCCAAAAACAGAACATGTTGGCCAAATATAGACGTAGCGTTATATTGTATTAAGCCAGTAGCCTATAGCTTTCTGAAAATGTTCCCAACGCTTTTCCGAACTTGGTTTTGCTACGTTGGCTAAGTTCAAGCTTGCTTTTTCTAATATTAGCTAGCTATCATTAGCTAGCTGGCTAACGTTATCGTTATCTCATTTATGAGAGCGGGGGTAACGTTAGCTGGAGCTAACCACCCGAAAATGTAGGATTATGATCTGTAATGCTTCTTTTTTGCTTCATAATGTGTGTCAATGTCAGGAACAGTTACCGATTATTCTGAACTAATTGCCTCAATTCATCTTCCACAGATGGCAAAAATACTACCAGCCAACGACCCTGCTGCTGAAGAGCTGGACAAGGATCTCAAAAATAAATTTAGATGGAGCTGGCTGGGGGAAAGTGCAGACAACATTTAATTTGATTGCTTTGTTAAAATAGCAGTCCCAGTGAAGGTCTTGTGCGCACTGTGCGATGACCAAATTTCATATAGTAGCAATGGCAAAAGGGCACTTGCCAGACATGTTATGCATCCAAAACATCTTAAAGTTCATAAAGCAAGACAAGACAACATGCAGCTTGTGATTTCCCCAGCTGGCCATGTTATTGCCACTGTTCCACCACCACAGAACACACCAAGACCTGTGCCACTTTGTGATCGTATTGCCCAAGATCAAGTATGTATTTCCAATTGTTAATTCTCCATTTGTTTTTCATTAAACTTTTATATAATAGGTTATATGGGTGTTGCTGTAAATGCAGAGGCCAGTGGTGAATCTGCAGGTGTCACTCTTTGGAAGCTACTATTTCCTTCATAATGTGCGGATGGACATTTTAATTATGGTTTTAAACACCCAGTAGGCTATACTACAACACAGTATCTAAACAGGTAATTTAAAAAATACTAGACTTCTGCATTTGGCTTGTATGTGAACAAGTATTGATCATGTCCCCCAGTGTTTTAGCTGCATAACTGACAGCGTACATGCATTACTGGAAAAGGCAGTTTTGTTTATTTATAGCTATTGTAATTGTAGTTGTTTTTAATTATATCTAACTATGTGGATCAATTTTTGATCCAACATAAGATGTAACATTAAGTTTGTCTTGATAGGGGGTCCGTGGTGGTGTAGCGGTCTAAGCATCGGCTTTGTGTCGATGCAGTTGCCCACTGGGGACCGGGGTTCGTGCCTCGGTCTCGTCAGATCCGACTATGGCTGGACTCGATGAAGCTGTGCTAATTGGCAACGCTGTCTTCGGGGGGGGGGGGAGTCGGCTTGTGTTTATCACATGAATGCGTCTCTGTGTGTGTCAGAGAAAGCAGTGGTTCAGCCTGGATTCGCCTTGTCACGAAAGTGGCGAAGCGTCTCCTTCGAGACTGCCGGCCGGAGAGATGCAGTTGGCGAACGCATGCAGCACGAGGGTGGGTGATTGGACTAAAATAGGGATCGATTGGCCACTAAATTGGGAGAAATCAGAAAGAAATTTGTAAAAAAAAAAAAAAAGTTGTCCTGATAAAGCTGTGTTTTAAACATACCATTTAATGCAAATTGCCTCAAAGTATTAATTAAGCTATATGCTGCATATTGCAGTATGCAGGGCTGGATTTGTTATGACAGTGTATGGGGACAACAGAGTAACAGAGCCACTTTTTACATTATGCATTGTCATGGCCAGAAAAATACAACTTTCAATCCAATAATGATAATGTTTTGCGATTCATTGAAACAATGGATGGCTCAGCTTAACCACTGGCTCTATTCACCCCGTTCTCCCCTAACTTTATTAAAATGATGGTGTTATTCTAAACCTTTTTTTGTCATCTCCCCAGGCACTTGTACTTGCTTTCAAAGCAGAGCACACTGTGCCACTATCGGTCACTCCAGCTCTGATTGATTTGGCAAAGCAGCGCGCAAAAGACCCCAAAGCTTGGACAAACTGACCTATGGGTTGAAAAAGACGGTGCTTGATGGGATCCTGGAAGAGATCAGAGAAACACCATTTTCTTTGACCATTGATGAAGCAACCAGCAAAACCCATGCAAGGGTCCTTGGTGTTCTAGTGAGCTATTGGTCAGAGGGTGTGAAGACAATGTCTGTCAAACACCTGGCTGCCATTGAGCCAACAACGGTCAATTCCCTGACTCTTTTCAATGCCTGGATGACCTCTTCAGGAGAATAGAACTGCCCTGGAAACACCTCGTGTCCATTCTAATGGAGTCCTGCGCTGTTATGAGGGGTTCCAAAACTGGCCTGGAAAAAAGAATTCATGATCTCCGAGCTCCTCAACTCCTTGATTTCGACGGTGATGCATGCCATCACATCCAAAATGCCAGCAAGGTGTTGTGTGCCCCCTTTGAGCGTTGGGTTGAAGGACTATTGTCAGATATTCACACTGACCATAAGTGGTCTGTCGACATGAAGGAGTGCTTGAGGGAAATATGTGGCATCATCGGGATCAAATTCTCTAGACCAGAGTGCTATGGCTGTCGGCATATGATGTCAGTGTTGACACAATCCAAATGTGGGATGCTTTTGTCCTGTTTTATTTGTCATTCTTGAAGACTGAAGACAAGACCATCTACAGAGATGTTGGAGATGCCATTCTTCAAAAGAAGGAAGTTCCCCAGCCTGGCAAGAATCAAATTCAAGAGCTCTGGAAGGAGCTTGAGAGGAAGTTCAAGGACTTCACAGAGGAAGAAAGGCAAGAGGAGGAAGACTTGTATCTGTACCAAGGTAAGTTATTGCAAAGATAACAGTACCTATCACATTCTGGAAATAACATCGGGTTGAGCTCAATTTGAAATGAACATGATTGTTGAGTGTGTATGAGCTGTCATAATCACAATATTTTACATTTCATGTGATTAACTGTCATAAAAATAATTCTAATTAATGATTTAATTCAGTCCTTTTTTTGGTCATTATATGTCACTGTTATAGAATAGGCCTACTAATACTAATGTAATAATACACAAATAATTGCAATTGATGATTTAATTTAGTCTTTTTTGGTCATTATATGTCACTGTTTTAGTATAAGCCTACTAATACTAGTGTAATAATACACACACCTTATGGACCATTTATTTGTGGACATCTAACTTTTACAAATATAAATAAATGAGATGTATGTTTGCCTTTTAGGCTTTGGAAACAAATTTTGCACAGGGCAGATCGGTCATAAATAATAACTCAACATATACAAAGGCTATTAATGACCAATACAAGAATTTACTGAAAATGGCGGGTACCAGGTCTCGCCAAATAGTCTAGATAGCAGTCTAGATAGTGTTTCATCTATTGCTCTGCTACACATAGATTTAGTTTCAATATCTTGCCCTAAAACTATTGTGTAGTCCAGATAGCCTTAGCCCCGGGCCTGACAGCAGACCTGCTATTGTTAGCACTAGCTCAGCTTTGTTTGCAGATGCGGCGGAGTTTGTCTCTGTTTACCGGTGTGGGAAGGCTCGAAAGAGCAAGCCATCGGTCGTGTGGCCTGGTCTGCAGTCACCCCTCCTGACTGCAAACCGGTTTTCACCACTCACCAGCCCTGTTGGTAGTCCTACGGGCCATCGTGCGTCTCCCCCTTCTGTCGACAGAGTAAAGCAATGCACGCTACTGATAGGAGACTCCATTACCCGCAATGTTAGATTAGCTTCGCCAGCCTTGGTTAACTGTTTACCCAGGGCCAGAGTCTCCGACATAGAGGATAATCTTAGGGTGCTGGCATCACGGAGGGAGAGTCGGGAAACCCAGGCACACAGCACCACTACTTTCAGCAACATTGTTATTCATGTCGGCACCAATAATGCTAGGATGAAGCAATCAGAGATCACAAAAGCCAGCCTAGTCAGAATGCTTGAGTTTGCTAGAAAGATGTCGGCATCGATTAATTGTCTCTGGTCCCTTACCTGCGAGGGGTAATGATGAGATGTACAGTAGGCTCACCTCAATGAACCGCTGGCTGGCTCGTTACTATAATGAGCAGGGATTCGGCTTCGTTGATAACTGGCCTTCTTTCTGGGGCCGCCCTTACCTGCTGAAAGCGGATGGCATTCACCCTACTGGGGACGGCGCCGCTCTTTTGTCTAGCAATATAGATAGCTGTTTACGTTTAGTTTGACACTAGGGACTTATCATTCAGCAGGTTGCAGGTGATTAGAGAGTCTGCTAGGTTTAAATCTAGTGCGGATGTGGAGTCAAGTAGTTTAATTAATATGATTAGTCAGGGAATTTATCATAGTGTAGATTATCAGCCTGATAGCTTGGTCTATAACATTGAGACTGTCTCCCTGCCCTGCTGTATTGCTCCCAAGCTCTCCTCTCCTGAATGTGTGAATCACAATAATCTAGTAATTATTCCTACCACTGGTAGTGGTGAGATGTGCGCCAAAGTACCTAATAATCTACAAAACCAAACAGCTAATGTTATCAAGAATGTGACCACATATCGTCCAAAGCGTTGGTGGCCAAAACTCTCAACAAGGTGTCTAATTCCAATTAATCTTTCATCTATTGGTAGCTCTAAAACTCTGCCTACTACTGATCACTTCCACAAGACGCTTAAATTTTGTTTCGTAAATATCAGATCACTGTCTACCAAAGCCTTACTAATAAATGATCTGATTCTTGAACATAGTTTTGATATGATTGGGTTATGTGAAACATGGCTGAAACCAAATGTTTTCCTTCCCTTAAATGAAGCTTCCCCACCTGACTATACTTATGCCCATGTAGCTTGGGCAAATAAACAAGGTGGGGGTGTTGCCTTAATATATAAATCTATTTTCAATCTGACTTCTAGACTTGAATCTAAATTCCAGTCTTTTGAGTCTATTGTTCTTGGTCCATCTCCCTCAGCCATGAATAGACTCGGCTCAGTCCAAATTGTGATACTCTATCGGCCTCCTGGCTGTTACTCGTTATTTCTTGAAGAATTTGGAGAATTTGTCTCAGGTCTTGTTACTCACTCTGATGAGATTCTATTTCTAGGTGATTTTAATATTCATCTGAATAAGGCTGCTGATCCTCTAAGTAAAGCCTTTCTGGTACTAGTTGATACTTTTGGGTTCACTCAGTTTGTTCAAGAGTCGACTCATTGCCATGGTAACACCTTTGATTTGGTTTTATCTAAAGGAATAGCTGTTTCTGATCTGAATGTCTTGCCAATCACATCTGCTGTCAGATCATTTTCTCATCAAATTTGAAGCATTATTGGCCTGTCCAGTTAATGTCAGCACAGATGTAATTGCCACTCGCCACATTGGTCCCTCCACTGTAGCTGCATTTGGCCAGCAGCTGCCTGAAGTCTTGGCTCCTTTCACTGTGGTTAAATGACTCTGTTGAAAATTTCACTAGTGACTTAAATGTGGGCCTCTCTAGTCTCCTCGATTCAGTTGCACCTCACACTACCAGAGCTAGGCAACTAAAGAGGCCTACACCCTGGTTCAAATGATGAGACACATGCTCTTAGGCAGACCTGCAGTAGACTTGAATGTAAATAGTGAAAATCAAAATGGGAAGTTTTTTACCTATCGTGGCACAAGTGTTTATTGAAATACAAGTGTGCTTTATCTACTGCAAAAACATCGTATCCCTCTCACTTAATAGGTATTAATAAACATAACACCAGATTTATATTTGACACTATCTAAATTTACTAAAAGCAACCGTCTATTAGCTGCTCACCATTCACAGCCCACGAATTTCTAGATTTTTTCTGCAATAAGGTTGATGAGATCTTGGACAAAATTAGTTCTTCAAGTCCATCTACTCCTGCAGATCCTGTCTTACTATTTTCATATCTACACAATGAGTCACTGACAGTTCCAGTTATTACAGCTTTTGAGACCATCTCTCTTGATACTTTGACTAAGTTTGTGTCAGCTTCTAAACCAACTGCTTGCCTACTTGATCCCTTACCAGCAAAACTTTTTAAAGACCTCTGGCCTTTTCTTGGACCTACAATGCTAGACATTGTTAATTTATCTCTTACTGCTGGCATTGTTCCCGGCAGTTTTAAGACAGCTGTGGTTAAACCTCTACTTAAAAAACCGCACCTTGATCCAGGGTCTCCTAATAACTATCAACCAGTCTCTTAATCTTCCATTCTTCTCTAAAGTACTAGAGAGAGTTGTTTATCAACAAGTTTGGACCCATATAAAAGAAAACCATCTATATGAACCTTTTCAGTCAGCTTTCAGGCCCTGTCTGTTATGCTCGCGCACCAGAACCTGACCCGTGTGGCGAAACCCAAGACAGACAGACACGAGATGACTTCAAAATCTACAAAGGGGGGTTTTATTGTGGGAGGGAAATGTATGGTGAAAAAAGGCGTTCCGTTAGTGGGATGTGTGAATAAACTATGTGTGGTGTCCCGTGGTTTGCGTGTCTAACTATGTGCGAGTGTTTTTAGCCTATGTGTGGTGCGGTATGTAAATGACCAGGAGGTGTTGAAAAAATGTGCGTGCACCTGGCAAGAAAGTCCAGTCCGTGATCCAAGAGGGGTTGCCCGAGAAAGTCCAGGTCCGAGATCCGGGAAGTCGAGTCCGAAAGGAGGGGTCCAGATAGAGGGACAAGGGGGGAGATCGCAGGAGAGGTCCGGGGAGAAAACGTGAAGGTCGCTGGGAACGAGGGAGACGCGGGGAGCCGTAGAAATCGCGGAGGGAGAGTCTTGGGAGGAAACAGAGACACGAAGATAAGACACTGGGGAATAAACAGAATGCAAGGAACGCTGGAGGGCTTGTCAGAACTTTACCACAGGGTTCAGTACGTCGAAGCACAGAGAGACGTTCTGGGAGGCTTCTTGTAGAAGGCTGCCTGATTGCCACAGGTGCGCCTGATGGATGATGGCAAACACCTGGTGCAGTGCAGCGCTCGTCTCCTCAGAGCGCGAGCCGAGCGCTCGGATGTTTCCGGCACGTCCGAGCTGGGGGAGTGGCTTGAACGTGCCGGGGAGGCAGCTCGGGGTGGTGTAACCACAACACTGTCATTCCACTGAAACTGCTCTGACCAGAGTGGTAAATGCTCTTCTACTGGCGATGGACTCTGATTCCGCTTCTGTGCTTCTACTACTGGACCTCAGTGCAGCCTTTGACACCATTGATCACTGTATACTTTTAGATAGATTAAATTGTAATTTTGGTGTCTCTGGCTTAGCTCTCTCTTGGCTTAAGTCCTACTTATCTGGAAGAACACATTGTGTCTGCTATAATAATATTATATCAAAATTTTCTGACTTAAAATATGGTTTGCCTCAGGGCTCAGTTCTTGGCCCTCTACTTTTCTCTCTTTACATGACACCTCTTGGCCAAATTATACGCAGTTATGGAATACATTTCCATTGCTATGCTGATGATACTCAGCTGTATGTGCCTATAAGGGCTGATGATCATACTCAAATCACTAACTTAGAGGCCTGCTTGGCTACTGTGAAAAACTGGATGTCACTTAACTTTCTGCTTTTAAATTCAGATAAAACTGAGATGCTGGTCATTGGCCCTGCTAGACAGGCACACATTTGGTCAAGTAACAATAACAATCGACAACTCTGTGGTTTGGCAGCTAAAAATCTTGGTGTTACGTTTGATCCCAGCCTTTCCTTTGATAAGCACACTAAAGAAATCACCAAGACTGCCTTTTTTCACTTACGTAACACAGCTAAAATTCGGTCTTTTCTCTCCATGGCTGACGCAGAGACTCTAATACATGCATTTGTTTCATCCAGACTTGATTCCTGTAATGTTGTGTTCTCAGGTATGCCTCATTCTAGTACTAAAAGTCTTTAGATGGTTCAGAATGCCGCTGCTAGAATCCTGACTAAAACTAGGAAATTTGACCATATTACACCAATTCTTGCCTCCCTTCATTGGCTTCCTATCCATGTTATATCAGAATACAAGGTGCTTCTGCTGACTTGTAAAATCCTAAATGGTCTTGCCCCATCTTACCTGTCTGATCTCCTTAAACCTTACATGCCATCTCGAGCTCTTCGTTCTCAAAATACAGGGCTCCTGTCTGTACCCAACGTTAAAAAGAAGTCAGCTGGTGGCAGGGCCTTTTCCTATCGGGCTCCATTGTTGTGGAATAACCTGGCTTCTGCCATCAGACAATCAGAGACTGTTGAGTCCTTTAAATCCAAACTTAAAACTCATCTTTTTGCCTTAGCTTACAATTAGTTGCCTTTAAGTTGAGTGCTTCACAACCTGTACTGGATGGTGGGTTGGTTTTCTGTCTCAATGAATTTACCAACCACTGTTCTGCCGACGAGATTATCGAATATAGATTACAGAGTATAGATTATGACTAGTTGATGATTTAATTGATTATGACTAATGACTATTGCAAACTGTTCTCTTCTCTAACATGTCTTTTCTCTCTCTCTGAATTATGTCTTCTCCTTTCTCTTTCTCTGTGTTTGAATGGTTTCATGTGAGTCTCTCTTGCGTGCACGTGCAGTCGGTTCTCCTCCCAGGTCTCTGTGGTGATGGTGGTCGCCATTTGGATGCTGCCTGCCCTTCCTCTCCTCACATAAGTTTTTTTTTATTTTAACTGATGATGGTGGTCGCGTGGCTTGGGTCCTGGACTGTTCCGTTGGCATCTGGACACTGCTTGGCATCCTGTGCATCATGTTCTTCATAAATTTTATGTCCATTATAATTCTGTTATCCTCTTTCAATGTTGTATTATGTAAGTTGCGTGAACACAACATCCATTGCATGCTGTCAGTCTTGGGAGAGAGATCCCTCCTCTGTTGCTCTCCCTGAGGTTTCGTCCTATTTTTCTCCCTGTTAAAGGGTTTTTTTAGGGAGTTTTTCCTTTTCTGATGAGAGGGTCTAAGGACAGGATGTTGTGTTGCTGTTAAGCCCACTGAGGCAAATTTGTAATTTGTGATATTGGGCTATACAAATAAAATTGATTTGATTTGATTTGAATCTGAGATGAAGACTCTGTGCCCTTGCCAAATAGGCACCCAAGAACAAAGTGGCTCAACACCCGCAGAAGGCTCACCACCTGGGGAAGGATCAGCCAGATAAAGAGAGCATCTTGAGGATCGCCTCAAAAGTATGTTTGAGGGGCTGTTGGAGAAACTGAGACAGGATGAAACATTTCCTAACCCTAACCCTATATATATATATATATATATATCAGTTATGAAAAAATGAATTGACAGGTCCTGTAAATATTAATTAAGATGACAAAACGCACACACAGGTTTCCCGGTTAAATAAATATTTACGTAAATTATGTGTTAGCATGTTTATTTATTTTAAACTTGCAGCAACTTTGCTAGAAATTTGACACAAGTGTTTGCCTGAAGGCAGTTTTTGTAAGGGAATGCATTGTAATGTTTATGTTACACATATTTCACAATTATTGTAGGACAGAGGAAGAGTCAGAAGACGGGAAGAAATGGAAACGGATGATGCGCTGTGGTGACCCCTAACGGGAGCAGCCGTAAGTAGTCGTAGTAGTAGTAGTAGTGGTAGTAGTAGTAGTGGTAGTAGTAGTAGTAGTAGTAGTGGTAGGTAGAACCCTCTTAAGGGTCAGATCCTCAAAATGCTGCTACTTCCATTCTCTCCCCCCAGAATAACGTTACTGAAGCTGATGATGCATCATCTTTCTAACCAGTACTAGTCTGCTGTACATTATTACGCCTATGAAAATAATAAAAATATGTTTTCAGTATATCTGTGGTGGTGATAGGATTACACTAATATATAGAGATAGGACAAGTAGTTGTTTTGATACATATGTATAATAGTGTAACGTACAGGATCGGACCCTTTAGTCGACTGGTTAACATTGTCGCCCGCGATGCGGGAGATACGGGTTCACGTCCCGGCTGTAAACGGATCCCACTTCTGACACCAATGCCGCGGGGTTCCGCTACAGCTTGGACGTGAAGGATCCGCTACAGCCGGAACGCGAACCCGTATGTCCCGCACCGCGGGCGACAATGTTAACCAGTCGACTAAAGGGTCCGACCCGTTATCCAAGGGCTAACGTGTCTACTTACTCGTGTACGTTACAATATATTGATGTAATGGCGAAGATCGGTTATAACTTATGCTAGCTAACGTAGCTCACTAGCCAAGCATTGTCAGAGCAAGGAAGGAATCACGTGCTTTGAGGGGAGCAACGCGAACGTCAGATCGTTGACTTTTCAGCGGCCAATCAGGTAGCGCTTTTATGAATATTAATTAGCCTTCCCCTGCCACCCTGCACTTCGGAAATTCGCACGCGTCGCAGCAGTTAGCGGAAGATAACGTTAACATAACGCGGCGCAGCAGTTAGCGGAAGATAACGTTAACATAACGCGGCGCAGCAGTTAGCGGAAGTGGAGACGTAACAAGCGCATTTGATTTACACCACTGGTGCATTACCTGTTTTACAGCATCGCATTATAAATCCAAAGTTATCAAGCAGTACATGATCATTGTGGTCTACAACTGTCACAACACATCCAAAGCAACATTTCAGACTGTCATGACCCGCTCCACATCCTAGCTCATGTTTTATGAGTTTTTCATATTTCCCAGTGTTTCCTGTTTTATTGTGGTATTCACGTGTGTCTCGTTTTCAGATGCCACTTCCTGTCAAGTTTCCCTCCTGTGTGATTACCGGCCCCGCCCTAATGTGCTGCACCTGTGTGTCATCATCTCCCCCATGTGTGTATTTAAGCCACGCGTTTCCCCCTCGTGCTGCCAGTTCGTCTTTATCCCGGTGAAGAGCCTGACGTCTCTGCCTGAGCTGACTGGTTGCTGCGTACCGACCTTTTGCCCGGTTAAACCTTTTTGGAGCGTTTGCTGCTTGTGTCAGTCTGCTTTGTGGGTCCTTCGTCATTGTGAGCCTGCGAACTGGCCACAATATGGGCTCCGCAAACCACCGGTTCGTACTGCTCTGCAAGCTAGGACCAGCGAACGCAATGCTAGAAGTGATGCATAAATCGGACGCTACATCGCCGTGTGACCCTGGTAAGTTTTCTTTTCCTGTCAAACACGTTTGGTAGTTAATGCTGTACAACAGAAACAATGTCACTTGCTGTTTTATTGCTTGTGCAGTAGGAGTGTGAGTAGACTCGCTAGCCGGTGGTCGTATATAAAAGTCTCCCACTAATACCTGCACATATTGCCTTCTACCACACAGCGAATAACCACCACTCCCAAGAGAGGCAGCCGGGTCTTCTGTGGTGTTTAAAGTCTGTGGTCACGGGGGGAAAAAATATTATTTAAGTGGTGTCAGTCAGGGCCGGAGTTTGTGTCCATATTTTATGATTAACTCCCGGGTTCGCCGCGAAATATCCCATGAAGTGAGGTCTGCCGGGCCGGTTAGGGGTTAAACTTGTCACGAACGGCCGGCCCCGAAGTTGCCACCGAGGCAATTACCACCGAGACACGTGTGGCGTCGTACAGCGCGTCTGGTGAGAGTTGGCATGCTATACTAGCACCGTGTCATGAGCAGGCGAGCCGCCGGGTCGAGTAGCCGCTGGTCTCGGCGCTCGTATTTGACGGAGGTGCCAAGAATTTTGAACCGTGGGAGACGAACACTTTAGGCGATCTTCGGCTGCAAGTTCTAAAAGACACCGTTTTAACCGAGCCAGCCGACTATGAGGAAGCGGAACCGGCAGGAGACGAGGAGAGACATGCCGCGGAGTATGCAGAGCTAATTCAGTTTGTGGATGATGAAAGCTTGTCGCTGGTCCTGCGAGAAGCAGTGGACAACGGTGATTCATTAACACCAACAAAAGCTAAATGAGGCCTCCATCGCAATTATTTACATGGTCTCGAGAAAACGACAAAACATGTTTTTAAACAAAACATGAAAAATGCTTTCAATAAACAGTCAAGTTTGTTAGGCGAATAAGAATTTAATTTCTTGGAACATTTTAGAAAACAACTTTATGCGCAATCGATATACTTTTTTATTTTAAATGTAAATCCAACAGACTGTGGGGGGGTGGCAAGGTGTGCAGAGCCTGTGGCACGGCTAACCATTTTGCAAGTGTGCATCAAACCCAATAGCCGGGGGCAGGAGTTCATTCCGTGGACAATTCCAGGACAGCGGAATCTGCGTTATTCTGTTTGCTACCTAACCCTGGTTAATTAAGACAGCGTCTTAAGTTGATCTTTTGTTGCATATATTTGCTTATGGTTAGTATTTGTTTTCTTAAGAAACTTGTTTGTTTTTAACCTTGGTTCTGCCTACCACCTTTCTTATTCCCCCGGGATACTTTTTCTTTCTTACTTCCCCTGGACCTTTTGACGGGCAATGTAACGGGGAGGAAAGGGAACAGTGGTTTGTCACTCTTCAACTAGAAGCAGCAATGTCAACTCGATTCAGGAGCCACATGTGTAGTGTCATGAGTTTCAAGCACAAAATGCGGATTGCTCCCAGACCATCTCACGCCAAGTAGCACCAGACTCTACTCAGACCAGTTGATGCCCTCCATAGGCCTGTTGGTGACGGTGTGTTGTGCGCTCTAGATTTCGAGGTAGTTGAGGCCAGACCCCTAGAAAGAGTTACGTCAATGAGGGGTTAGAACGCGAGAGGATCACGTGGTTCATGTAGCCGCCTAATAGTTCCAAACGAAGCTTGGCGGGTCATTTAAATGAACTGCTTGGCCGCGATGATTTTTTTTATATATAGCTATATTCCGACGTGAATTTATTCTATGCGCACTGTTTGGAACTATCCGGGGCTCCCATGATCCGCCATTGCTGTTAAATAATTGGCCCATTGACGTCTACGGAGTTAACGTAACTCTCTTTCTAGGGCTCTGGTTGAGGCCAGCCAGCAGCCATTGCTTTGACGGTCCATATGTGAGTGCGTTGGGCTCATGCGTTTCACCATTCCATCTGACAGAACACGCTGGTTAGCAAATACCAAGGTGTTTTCACTTCCCCAGTTGACTCCGTGCCAGATGAGGTGCATTTTTAGTTGGATGCGGTGATTCAGCCAGTCCAGAGTCCACCTCGCTATGTTCAAGTCGCTACGCAGAAAGCGGTGAAGTCGCGGCGTGATCAATACAAAGCGGAGGGCTATATTACTCCAGTTGGAGCCAACAGATTAGGATTAACAATATGGTGATTGTTAAACGACCTGACAAGCTGCGGGCATGCGTTGATGCCAAGCGCTGGGGCGATCACATTACTTCATGCCCACGCTAGAGGATGTACTCTACAAGCTTCCTAAGGGGAGGGTTCTCACTTTCGTGGACGCCAGGGATGGCTTCCTTCAATGCCAGCTTGAGCCCAGCAGCTACCCGACGACAACTTTTTGGACGCCCTGGGGTCGAACGCTGGTTGACTCTTCCCTTTGGTGTGTCTGTGGCCCCAGAAGTGTGCCAACGGAAATGGTACGAGCTGCTGGTTAGGTTCAATGGGGCGGAGCATATAGCTGACAACGTTCTCGTCGTGGGCTGTGACGAAACGGATGAAAAGGCAGACCGGGACTATAATACCAAGCTGTCGGCCCTAATGGACGGATGCAGGCAGGTCAAGTGGCGACTTGGCTTAAAGCTCCAATTGAAGGTGCCAGAGGTCTGCTTCCATGGGCTTGAAGGTGAAAGCAATTGGAAATGCCACCCCCATCAAATGTGAAGGCTGTGCAGCGGTTTGTTGGATTTGTCACCTACCTCGCCAAATTCCTGCCACCGTTTTCGGAAGTGTGCGAGCCGTTGAGAAGACTGGTGGACAAGGACGCAGTCTGGCACTGGGTCACAAAGCATGATAGCGGTGAGGGATAAAACAACTGATGACAACGCATGTGTTACTACGACGTGGCAAGGGGGTCATTATTCGGAGTGATTCATTAGCATGACCTGGGCTGCTGCCAGATTCAAGAGGGTCGCTCTGTCGCATTTGCTTCGAGGGCCCTCACACTAACAGAGCAGAATTATGCTCCAATCGAAAAGGAGTGCCTCAGCATTGTTTGCGCGCCAGCGTTTTCGCCATTATCAGTATGGACGCTACAGCAGAGACCAATCGCAAGCCCCTCATCGTCATATTCAGCAAGCCCCTTCTGAGTGCCCCAAAGCGTCGGCAGGGTATGCTGCTGGCTCTGCAGAGCTACAACCTCGGGTGGTGTGTATATTGGTTGGCCTGAATAACCATAAATGATTTAACGCAGAAGAGCCTGTAGGAGTGTCTTCTTAACCATAATAACGAAGCTTCTTGTGCCGTTTACTTAAAGAATAAAAGTTACAAGTGAGGCACTCGTGGCTGTCGACTAGGCATGCTATCAGAACTAACCTAACTGTCGCAGTCTGGATGTTAACATTAACTACCTAAAACAATGAACACTGGTAGTTGTGGTCCTCTAACTAAGCTATGACTATGTAGTCATGGCAGGTCCTACAGAGCCATTTAACGTGCATTGATAAGTAGACACGTTGGTCCTTGACTAACGGGTCGGACCCTTTAGTCGACTGGTTAACGTTGTCTCTTGCGGAGTGGGAGACACAGGTTCGGTTCCTGGGCTGCCCCCAAAGTCGCAACAGTACTTTATTCGTGCTCCGCTAGGCACTACGGTAAATCGGTTTATGGTGACCCCTCTGGGGGTCACTGTCGTAATAATGTAAACTAACCTACGACTCACCAGTACAGTGTAGAAGCTGGGACCAGTGATACACGTGAGACCCTCAGAAGAGCCACTGTCAAACGCACGTGCAGGGTCCATGCACAACGATCACACTGTCTAGTTTAGAGACGGTAGCTGGATGTGGAGCTCATCAACCGGGCTGACTACCGCAATGTCACAGATGGGTGACTCGTACAGATCCGGCAACACACGGACAATGACGAGCACCCCACACTGTGAAATCTGACTCTGCGGCTGCCCTGAAAACAGATGAAGCTCCACTTGCAGCAAGGGAATACTGGCATTTAAGGAGGAGCTCGGTAGTCAAAATGGGGTATTATTCAAAGGTGAAAGGCATTACTCCGCCTCCAAATGTTGGCAAGAGTGCGCTCTAGTCACATAGGAGTCGAGGCATTATAGATGCAAGCTTCATAGAAAGCGTTACCGAAAATTCTTATCCAAAAGGTGGAGATATTCGGACACAGCCAAAACTTGTGCATTAAATCTGCCGGGTGGCTTCTACATCGAGGGCATAATTCAATTTATTGTCATTAAAAACAATGTGCAGGCACATGTTAAAAATGAAATGAGGGCTGTGGCTTCACCAAACAGTGCAAGACAGCGAACACAATATAAGATATATATATACACGCACATGAAGACCAAGCTAAAATAAGTTAAAAACAGAGCTGGAGTACAAAATATTTAAAAATATCTACATTCAGTGGGTAGCCAGGTTCAGGTGGGCAACAGCTTGTGGAAAGGAGCGGTTTTTGAGCGTAATAGTGTGGGCTCTGAGGCTCCTGTAGCGGGGGGGAGAAGTCTATGGTTGGGGTGGTTGGGATCTCTGCTGATGCTCAGACCCCTTCGAAGGCAGCGTTTTTGATAAATCTCTTATGGCTGGGTACCGGTGATATGCTGGGCTGCCTTGATGATCTGCATTAAGGCTCAATGTTTGGATAAATCTTTGCCAGTCTAGCATTAGTAAAATGTACTTTGCTAAACATGGCTTAATGCAACTGAAAGTTGTACAGATGTAGGCAATATGTTTATCAAATCTAAAATGGAGTCCCATTGGTCATCAGTTAAAGGTGTTCCAGGCCAGTTTTAAATTTTCCATGGAATGTTAATGAACTCATAAATCTGGGATGTCGTACCTCTATGGTCTAGTTAATTCCAGGAAATGGTCAACGTGTTTTTTTTTAATGGGTTTGTATAGAAATGTCTTTTGTACAAAACTCCTGATCTGTAAATAACGAAAAGTGGTTCTCTGGTAAGTCACAGACTTTGGGTAATTGAGGAAAAGATGAAAATATGTCTTATGGATTGATCTAATTCCTTTGTTAAACCATAAAGTAAATGCAGTGTTTGTACAAGAGGAATGATTAGACTTAATCGGGCAGAGAATAGAAGTTCCTTGCAGCCCAAAAATGCCTTCTAAACTGAGTCCATATTCTTATTGAGTAATTGACTATTATAGTCAAACTCAGGTTATTGCTAAGAAGGGTCAAGGCTGCACCAACCACTGAGCCCAAATGGTGTTGGCATGAGGAGAACTCTAATCATACCCAGTCTGCCTTTCCTGCAATTGGTTTTTCTTCAAACCAGTGAATTATTTTCTGAATATTGCATGCCCAATCATAAAGGAAATTGGGCAAAGCCAGGCCTCCTGAGTGCATTGGTCTTTGGAGATGGGTTTTTTTGATTCGGCAAGACTTATTCCCTCATGAACGACATACTTTTATCAAGGGTTTTTAAAAAAATATTTCTTTTAAATAGGATGTGGATGTTTTGGATGAAATATAAAAAGTTTGGTAATACTGTCATTGTAAGTTGTCAATATTTCAATAGTTCTTATACGACAATCTGTTTTCAAAAAGCTATTAAGAGTGACAATTACAATTGACTTTAAAGCTGGCTCCTACACCAGCAGTCACATCATGGATAATAAACTTTATTTGTATAGCACCTTTCATACATAAAATGCAGCTTAAAGTGCTTCACATTAAAAATAAGGGAAACGATAAAACTCAACAATACAGTTAAGTTAAAAGTAATAAAACGCAGACCAAGGCAAGAAATAAAACCGCAGTATAAGGTAAAAGACATAAGATGGAATTTATTCAAAGCAAGAGCATAAAAATGGGTCTTGAGCTCATTCTTAAAACTATCTATCGACGTTGTTTCTCTTTGTTGGGAGTCTATTCCAAGCTGTCGGTGCATAAAAACAAAATGCTGCTTCGCCATACTTTTTGTAGTTCATTCTAGGGACATTGAGCAGGCCAGCACCAGAGGATCTAAAAGATCGGCTCGGAACATAATCGGATAAGCAGTCAGATAGGTATGAGGGTGCTAAACCATGTAGAGATGCTGGAAGCTAATCAGCAAGATGCTCGACCGCCAATTGGTGACAGAGGTGTCAAAGTCTCCAGCATGGGACATAATGGTTGAGACAACAGACGTGCATCTCTGTCACCAAACAGTTGGGTCTGGTTGTGAGGCAAGTAAAATGTTCAAATATGACCAAACTGATTCATGGTGCAGCTAGAAAGAGTGACAATAGTGTTACTTGGTTTTCTGCAGCTATCTGGGTCCAGATCAGACTGGAACTGTAGTGATCAAGTCAAAGGTGTTGAATGGCTGGAGACGCAGCGACCCGGACAGTCTTAACCATTCTAACCAGCCAGAGGCACTGGTGACATACCTGTCCAATACCGTCTCCCTCAGAGTGGAGTTGAGGGAGATGGTGAGGTGGCATTCATGGTTCTTGATATGTAATCTTTGGTGAAGTGTCTTTAATAAAAAAAAAAAAAACCTCTGCAAGCGATATTGTTGCTGCAACTGCTGATGTGGCGCTTGGTTAAAAATGTTTAATGCAAACCGAGGCCCCCCATTTTAAAATTGGTTAATGTAAACGGATGCCCCCCATTTTATATTTTGTTGTAAATGTACAGAAAAAAAACACATGCTTGTCAAAGTACAGAAATCTGCTCATAAATTTTCGTTGTGTGTTAGTGTAGATAGCGGGACCGAAAACTAAAGCATTTATGATCCTAATTCTTTTTGGAGGTGATGGGTATTGTCTGAGAGTAAGGGAAAAATCCCAGAAAATTAAAATTATGCATTTTTCTAAAAATGGCTAAAAACCGCTTTTCTCAGCATTTCAGATGATTCTGAGCATCTTTTTTTCAGCTATATATATAAAAAAAATTTCTGGGACTTAGAAATGTTTTGGCAATATGCATTTTTGCAAAAATGCACTTATGATCCTAATTTTTTTTGGAGGTATGTATTGTTCCGGAGAGGACCAGAAATTATAATTGTGCAAAATATGCTTTTTCTAAAAATGGCTAAAAACCACTTCTCGGCATTTCAGATGATTCTGAGCATTAGGGGGGAGGGAGTTGGAGTGGGGGGGGGGTTAGGAGCAGGGGGGAGAGGGTTAGCTGGCAGGATGAAGAGGAAGATTTAGACAGTGGATGACCAAACCGCTACATTGTAGCGGGGTTCTTCTAGTTAATGTCATATTATTGGTAACTGATCTACATCGTGTCCTTGCATTATTACTGGTCACTGTGATCAAGGTACGCTTGGCCAACAGAGGGCGCAGTGAGTCTAGTATTCCCGAAGCATCTGTAGGTTGGTGATTCTAGAAGCTTCGTCAGTACGTCATGAGTGCTGAGCCCACGATAGAAAGGTTCAGCGCTCGGGTAATATTTTGTATTCTCCACTTTTCTGCAAGTAGGTTGATCATGATTATCAGTCTAATAGATGTAATGACGTTGTACACTCGAGTGGATAGTAACGGTAATCATTAAGCAAGGAAATGTCGAGTTGGACCGTAGTTTAGCATGACGACGTTAGACTAGCAACAGCAGTAAAATGGCGACCGCTGACGGAGCGAGTCACGTAAATGTTCACAAAAGACGAGATGTCAATATGATGGAAGCCTTTGTGTGTCTTATTATAATCGGTGCGAGATCGCTGAGTAGCTTAATTATCCGAAGACGATTTGTCCTAGCTTAGCTAACCGCTAGCTTGGAGTACAGTAATACACTGCTGTAGCTAGCCTAGTTTACGGTCACCACGAGGTGGGAGACACTGCGCGTGCTATACGTACTGGTGCTAGTAGAATGGCGACTTAATCTTAACATATCGGCAGCTAGCGAATCAGCGTGTCATCTTTAGACTAATGGGGATTAACAATAAATGGAATCTATTAATGTGATAATAGATTGATAATAGATAAAACACGTAATGGATTAATGTGACTGTGTAGTAATGGGTTGATGACCGTAGCCTTTCTAATTCTGAACTACTCCGGACGTTAGTACAACCTCGTTAGAGTGCAGGCATAGTATGGTGTTCATGCAGAAAGAACACGGTGTATCGGATGAAGTAAACACAGCTCTTTTTAAATAGACATGTTATTCTTAAGAGTTTATCTGCTATTCTTAAGAGAAGTATACTGGTTTTCAAAATAAGAATCGTTTGATTGGTAAATGTTGGCGTATGTTTAATCTACCTCTTCAATGCAATAGTACCAACCTAAGATATTTCAGGGTCATGATATGTTGGAACAGTAAAACGGGTATACAGTCTGTAATGAACAATACATTATATATAGATTGTGTGTATGTAACTTTAGAATACTTGTTTTGTAAACTATAGAGTATAAATTGGTTAACAAACAATGAACGTTATTTACCTCAACTTCTAAGGGGAGGGAAACTTAACCTTTATACTCAACTGGAGTCCTGTAAGAAAGATCTTGAAATCTGTAAACGAAATATGGGTTAATAAGGAAATTGTAATTGAAGAGTAGTAAACTTTGTACTAGGAAGGTACAATTGTATAAGTTAAATGATGGTTGGTTGCCTATTGATGTTACTTGATTGTATTGTTTGAGAATCATCAGTAGGTTGCTGATTCTAGAAACTTTGTCAGTACATGATGCGAGTGATAAGACTACTGCAGAAAGATTCAGTGCTCTGATAATATTTTGTATTCTCTACTTTTCTATAGTTTCCCTACTAAATTACATGTGTTAGACCAAACTGAGCCCCAAGCATCATTTTGTGTCTAACACTGAAAGGATAGTAAAGTCTGGCCATCGAATAGATCTCCTAGCTTTGTTAGTGTTTAAAGCATGGTACAGCCAGGGACTATCTTGTTTTCCTTTAAAATAACGTCTTCTGTCCCCCCCCCCCGCCTTTTAATGTTCCATGTAGGGCTGCGACATCTAGTCCTGAGTCAAGCACCACTACTACCCTTCGTATCAACCCTAAAAAAAAATCGGCAAAGGTAGTTCTTGTTGCTACAGGCACCGTTGTTTCATGAAATGTAGAAGATCCACCCAGTAGTGGAGCTAGAGTTTATACAGGGATTGGCCAAGGCTAATTCAGGAGGTCCGCAGACAATGACAGAAAACTAGTGTATAACCCTAACCTGGCATTTAACGAGTATGAATGAATCCTGTGGTTGCTGATTAGAGGTTGAAGTGATAATTCACTTAGCTCGGAGTGCTTCAATGTGGCACATAGTGTGGTCCACTAGGATTACTTCACTAGAATTCTTTAACATACTATGAGTAGCCAGTGTCTCTACCTCCAGAACTGCATCTCAATTTCTTTGTCACACACTCTGTGCTATACTAATATATGAGACTGGGGTCACTCTGTTTTCATGAATATGTAATCTGGGTCTTAAGTGTTGAACATCCAAAATATTTTCATGAAATAAAGCTCAAGCACCAAGGAGATAAGATGGCATTTGTGTGTGACATAATTTGCATAGTTTATTTATGGAAGTAAATTTACAAATAAACACTGCAATTTGATGTACCATGTATGACCAACTTGTACAGACCTCTCTGATTCCCAAGTCAAACAATGTTTTTTGTTTTGTGAAAACACATATGCTTGCACAAAATATTATCAAGCAGAAATGGACTTAGAAAAAGAAAAATAATTTTGGTGCCCATCAAGGTTACAAACTTAAACAATGTTCCCTGCAATTATTGCAAGGTTTGTTTTTATTCAAAAACATAATTTCTCAAGTAGCTATAATTTCCTATACCTTACGATGGCAAACAGGCCATCTGCAAATTGAGATAATGTTAACAGATTGATAATTGTTCGTTTAGAGTTCAAGAACAAAAATCTGTGTTGATGGATTTCAGGTTGCTAAATGTTAACTTGCTGAACACTTGGTTGTATTAATTATCTAAACACTTGTATATTGTAACTTAAAACAGTTCACTGTCTGTGTGATGTGTATTCCTAGCGCAGATGTAAACATAATGTTAGGCTAAACTGGGAACCTAGCTCTTTCAGCTGATTAACTCTGTTTTGCAGTCAAATGGCCAGTATGCATCTACACAGCCACTCAACTTTCATAAAAGTTGTTCAGGAAACCTAAACTCGATGGTAAAGCTTACTTCAAAATGGTGCTTTCGCCGTAGGTCTGCCATAGTTGTCAGTCGCTTGCGTAACTCGTGAGCTGTGGAAATATTTTCTCATCCTCGATTTTTGAAAAGCAGTGTTGGATGTCAAAATAAACACTTCTTTCAAGAAGAGGTGAGATGTCAATCGGCATCAAACTGCAAATGATAGCGAATGAAGTTTTAGGATGGCATCTGGGCTGGCCAATCAGATGTCAGGGGTGTCCAGTGCCACCCCAGACACCCCTCTGGCTCCACCTTGATTGAGTGGAAGTTTTGTGATTGCACAGGAGCAAATTGTTGTCAGATGTCCAATAAACTGGCTAACCGTTTTTTTTATTTGTTGACCTAGCAAGCACTGTGAGCAGCACTCACTACCTGCTAAACATTTTTAAAGTAGTTTCAAGGTTTTATATTTCATCCAACCTGATGCAGCACGCACTGAGAGATCGCTAATATAAATGGCAGGGAAGCAAGGAAAACTTTAATTCTGCTGTGAGTATTGGGGGAGGATGGAGTGCCCTCTGTTGTCCAGAAACGCACACTGTGCTGAAATGTAGTCGATGAGGTTTTCTTGGTGCAATATGTTTCCATCTGAGTGTCAGCCTACCTGGACTAGCAAATTGCTAATGCTCCTGCATAAAGATAGTTGTATTTAATTTGCAGGTGCCGGAATTGAAGGACTCAACACCCTCTCAGAAGCGACAGCCCACAAGAAAGGTAATTAAAAACTGCTCTCTGTATGAATAAATGTTCCTGAGTTTTGAGCTGCAATTGTTCAGTTAAGCGTTTGGTTTTATGATTGTATGGTTGACGTGTGTACAAAAGGGAAGCACTATAAAAATGCCAATGTACATATCTAATTTATAGGCTCCAGCATCCCCGCGACCCTGAGAGCAGGATAAGCGGTTTGGATAATCGATGCATGGATAACAAAAGAATTCATGCATTGACATATACTTGCATTAATGTAAGCCTTGTCTTGTTCCTTGCGATTAGGTCTTGTCAAAACAGGCAGCAAAATATATGGTACATTCTCTTAAAGAACAACTTGGACGGAGGCCCAAAGACCCAGATCCAAACACAGGCCACCTCTTGATGAGGGGCCGTGCCTATAGTCCCCGGGTCCGATATTCCCCGGGTCCTATGTTCCCCGATCGGGGAACATAGGACCCTTTCGAAAAAAAAGGGTCCCATATTCCCCGTTTTTCCCTAAAAAGGTCCTATAATCCCCGTTGCAATAGACACCGGGGAACATAGGACCCTCTTTTGGAAAAAGGGTCCTATATTCCCCGCTGTTTCCAGGGGAACATAGGACCTTTTTCCAAATAAAGGGTCCTATATTCCCCGCTATTGCCAATCGAGGAACAAACCGGGGAACTTAGAACCCTTTTTGCAAATTATTTCCTTAACGGGTCCAAAATAATCAAAACTGGGGTCATGGCTGAGATGTAGGCTACGACAATCTATTCCTCCGCTGATTAAATTAGGCCGTATTACCATTGTTGGCTGTTGTATATCGCAGGCCACCTTGAGTGCGTATCCAAATCGGGCCTAGAGGAGGCTGTAATTTGCTTTATTGTTATTTCTTACCAATATTTACTGCAGTAGGCCTAGTTAGTTGGCTCTCCGGCTCAGCATGGACAGTCGGCAATCAACGCAAGTTTGTCTTGCAGTAGGCCCACCTACCAGTATAACTTAGCCATTTCCACCTTCGCTCAAAGTTCAATTTGCACAGCACTGGACACTTCAGCCACTTTCTTGTTACTTTGCAGATCGTTTTCCATATTAAATCACTTGGCAGACTTTCTTTCAAAAAGACTTTAATGATGAACTTTTTAGGCAGAGAACTTAGACCAGGACTTGAAATTTAGGACCAGCACAAAGTATCCATCAACGGGGGCCGCTTACCTTACACAATAGGCTAATTGCCTAATAATAATAATATGTGCTTCTCAAAAAACTAAAGGCTTGTGGAGGTGCTAAACCAAAAACATGAATCAAAGACGAACATCAAAGGATGTAAGGTAACACTCACCAAATGGTAAAAAAATAACAGAGGCAGTCCTCTATTTCACCATTTTATTGTTTGGCATCAGTCATTAAGGTTTCTGAAGAAGACCACCCGGCCAAGTTAATGACTGATGCCAAACAATGAAATGGTAAAATAGAGAATTGTCTTTTTTTCATTTGATGAGTGCTACCTTACATCCTTTGATGTTCTTCTTTAATAATAGTAATAGTAATAATCTCAATAATAATAATAAATACATAATAATAATAATAATAATAATTACAGCCTAATAATAATGATAATAATAATAATAGCCTAATTATAAAAGAGGCCTAATAACAAATAACAATTGCAGGCATAATACTATAGTAATGCTGATAATAGGCTATTAATAACAAAATGCTTCTAGTAAAAGCTTGGCTGAAAAAGGGTTGGTCTATGGCAGAAGCCCCCCAGAAAAGGCATGGTCTAAAACAAAAATCTCCAAGGCCTAACTAGGCTAACGTTAAGGCTTTTTTCTTCTTCAAAAAATCAAAATGAGTAGTCCTAGTCCATTAGGCTACTCAGCAAAGAGGGGCTAAAACCCTGGATTTGACATTGCCGACGCTGCAGGACCCTTTGCACATTATAGATCCTTCTGATTGGGACTGTTGGCTCCCTCGCAACTTCTGCAACCACCCCCTGTCGGAATTCTGCACGGTGCACCATTTCTCCGTCAGGGGGATGCACGTGTTCCCCAACATCGTGCACAATAATGTTAGCATCCACGTCCTCCACTTCAGATCTATTTGTGATCAGTGGCACTCTACAGTTTCACCTCCAGCACCTCCATCTAATGGTGTCTTGATTGGTGCCGTGCTTCTGATATCTGAAGTTCTCATGTACCAACACTTTGCCCCCTCGATCACCATCCATAACTATCGCCATTGTTTGTCTTCTTGTAGGCTAGTAAGCACATGACAGTGAGTCCACGAGTTATCACCGATAACAACCGATTGTTGCAAGTTGGCGGGCGGTTTAGACATTGGTGAATTTTGATCATGTGCTTTAGAACGCCAGGAAACTTGCGTGCAGATGACCACACATCCTCGACAAGTCTTAAATATTTCCAAACTCGAAATCATGTGTGCATTTGGCTATTTATAAATTATTTTTCGAGCAATATGTGTTTTGTGATTCAGCTTTAGCGTTGTTGATTAGCCTTTCATTCATATTTTGTCAAAAAGGCGTATTCATTAGCCTAGGCCTATGTCCCGTTATTTCTGTAGCATACAGCATCTTAGAATCTTAAGAGACCAGGCACATATTATTATTTTATTGTTATTACCATGCTATATTAGCCTACTTTATAATTATAAATATTTCAATTATCCAATTTTTAGCATTTCTAATATAAGGCTATATTGTTATTATTATTATTATCATCATCATTATTATTATTGTCATTATTATTATGTTATTATTATTATCATTACAATTATGATGCTTAAAGGGCCTTACTGAGCAGATGGTTTCTATCTAATATCTGTCAGATGCTTTTCCCAATAAGCTGGTGTGGTTATGATGGGAACGACGGCTTTCTAGCGAACATAGAAGAAGTGGGTCGGAATTGGCCTATTGTCGATATCAGCTAGCTTACGCAGGAGTCTATCCCTGGTACAATGCACTAGACCTCTGGGAGATGGACTGCTGAGGACGGAACACAACACCTATCCTCAGCTCCCAGCACTTCTCGCACAATGTGCTACTCATACGCTGAGTTGGCGGCACCCGGGATCGAACTCACGACCTTGCGATCCATAGGCGAGAGCTCTACCGGCTGAGCTACGCCCGGGTACAATTGCCCAAGGAACACAGGCTTACTATATTACATTCAGACACAGACGAGCCAGCTCACCTACTCGGCGAGGAGCATTTTCCTCGGTAAGTGACACATTTCGCGCATAAATATCAGAGAACTACCGGGGTGGGTTATGCGCCCAAATATAGGCTATAGCCTAATAAATTGAATTTGTGTAGTGTCGAAAGTTTCCACATACTTTAGCCAACCTGGACTTTGTGAATTCATTTTTGTGATATAAAAATAGAAATCGTATGATTCATTGTCTTCTTAATAATCTGCCCTAAATAATGCATTATTGAAAATGCACTTTTTGCGCCAAACAGCGTCAAACCTGCTGACCGGGGAACATAGGACCTTTCTTTATAAAAAGGGTCCTATGTTCCCCTAGGGCACCCGGGGAACATAGGACCCTTTTTATAAAGAAAGGTCCTATGTTCCCCTGCACATACAAAACGGGGAACATAGGACCCGGGGACTATAGGGAGGACCCCCTTGATGACAAACTCTGTCACGGATCTCCACAATCAGTCACCAAGAAATGTAAGTAGTTGTAGTACTCTTTAATTGTTTTTTTTTTTTTTTTGGGAGAGTGCACATTAATTAAATCATAAATATGCCAGATTTAGCCTGTCATGTAGTCCTACCTTAGCAATAACCTACAAACTTCATCTGAACACAATTTACTAATTCACTTTCAGTTGGGTATGAATTTGAATGTAATTAAGTGAAAACATCTCACATAAGCAATTACAGCTCTTTTTAAGGCTTGTTTTCTATGATTAAACTATTTGTATTTTTGATACCGGTTTATGCCTACATTCCATTTGCCCCATCTTTTCTGTTCATGGTATAGAGATGAGTGACTTATTTCATATGGCCACATACAGCTCGCTACCCCTGCAGCAGACAGCTATTAAATGTACAAGTACTTGTTCTTATTTGGTTGATGTTGTTAGTTTCAAATAAGACAACTGTACTTATTTAACTGAACTTTATTTGTGTGGCCACAGCTTACCGAACATTTCAACAAGTGCCTTTCACTAACAGCGCACCTTCCTCCTAACAGGAGGGTTACTGTAAAGACTGCAGTAGAAGTGACTAACAAAACAGGCTACTGTATTATAGGCACCAACAAAAGTTAACTTAAACTTAACAGTTTTCTCATTTAGGGCTGCAACTATTTTGACAGTCGAATAACTTATCGATTATTGATACAAATCGATTATTCAGATTATGACTCGCACAGTTACTCAATGGCTCTTATTTATCTGCTTTCAAATGTAGCTTGAGGTTGTTTTAGGCATGCGGTAACGATAAAGATGAGACCTTCATTCAAAAATGTATTTTTTTTTAATGAATGGTTAACTAGGACTAGTTCAGTGAGGGCAGTTGCTTGCTGGGGTGTACAAGTCTGCTTCCTTTGAAGAAAGCCATCCATGGTAGCATTACAAGATCCAACAAACCCACAACTTGTTCCAATTAATTTGAATGCAACCCAAATTGGGCATGCACACATAGACAAGTTGTAGAGATCTTTCACAAATTCAAGTATCAAATCCTCCGGTGTTCTCCAAACTTTTGTATTCGGCAGCAACACCATCTCCAGCCATACATGTCACCATGACAACAATGCGACGTTTAAGCAAAGTATTTCCAAATGGCAGACAGGCTCTGGTTTAACATGGTAAAGTTAGGGCACATATGGAATGTGAACAGGATGGTTGTGAATATGTCCAATGCCATTAATAATTGATTGATCAAGAGAAAATGTATTTCAAAACGGAAAATGTTACAACTCATAACGTGTTGTAACATGGCTTTTAACATTAGCTATACTAGCTAGCCAGCTAGCTTAACGAGACGAGTCTTCATCATGCAGAGAGCCAACGTGCCACCTCTTCAGATTTTGCGTCGCGTTGATCAGTGCATAATTTCCATTGGTTGGTTAGTAGACGTAGCTCGTACTAACGGTCACATTGTGAGATGGTCATCCTAACTTTGTGACACTGTCAGACTTTTGTCCCAGGTTATCTTCGGTCGTAAGACTGGAATTATGGCCATCTTTGAACCTGTCTCGCAGTGCAACGTAAGACCACTTTTAGAACCCCAACCAAACATATCGCCACGGTTACTCATCTGAGACGGCCCAAATCGCATAGTCTATAGGAGAGAGATAATGTTTAGTTACAGAATTTTTTTTTTTAATTTTTCCAAAAAAAACACACCCAAACTCCAAATCTGCTGGGGAGACACCAGAGAGCCAATCGGTAATGAGCAGGACAGCCCTCCCAATGGCACATAAACTGACGATGATGATTGCTGCCTTCAGAAACTGCATTGTCATTGTCAACTATTATGAAAGTAGAGTTGTCATATATGGGGTTTTAAATTTTCAGTTGAGACAAAAACAATGTATTTTACAAGGAAAAGAACTGATAATGAAATAAAACAAATTATGTAATCAAGAACTGGAAAAGTGGAACCCTTTCAGTTTTTAAAGATATGGTTCGATGAAATAATTGCATGCTTATCCATTCAGAAAGTAGTGGACAAATGTAAGAAGGTACTAAATGTAATGGTGTTTAGTTGGAAGTGAATGGGGCCGATGGAACTGCTTTGAAGGCCATATAGAATGGTTTACTTTGGTCAGTATTAGATTATGGCTGTGTAGTGTATGGGTCAGCAGCCAACATTGGGTGAAAAAAATGAGAAGGTACAATATCCGGCTTTGAGATAATGCAAAGGTGCATTTAAAACAAGCCCAACAGCAGCATTACAGGTAGAAATGGGAGACATGCCACTAGAAATGAGAAGGATAGTTATCCTTGAACTACTGGGCTAATTTACAGGGCCATAGTCAGGATCATCCAACACTAGACACTTCAGTCCCTTGTTGGGAAAAGGAGAGAAGGGAAACACAGCTTTGGATGGACAATGACACGGAAAGCAATAGAATTTGAAGTAGATCAATTAAACATTGAGCCAACAGTGCCTTTGCCAGCAATACCACCTCGGATACTTCCAGATTCCTCAATAGATTTCCCATTATTAGAAAAGAACAAATGTAAGGATTTGAATTCTGATTGACATAAAATACAGGCTTACATTGATAATTACACAGTTGCATCCAGATTTATACCAATGCATCAAACGGGTCAGTAAATAATCAAGATGGGAGGTGAATTGTAAAGAAGAAACATCCAAATTTACCGTATCCTTAATCCATCAAACTCTATCCGCATCCCTAATCCTAATTCTGGGGGTATCTCCAAGCCAGCACTGGCGGAGGCCCTCTGGTGACGCATGCTGGCCCGGGCATTCAACCCTTAACTTTCACAACGAGAAGGTCAGTATTATCCATCAGAAATGCCATTGCCATGGTTCGCTTGCCTACTGTGAAGAGTTAGTCTCTGTTGCTGTGGTGATCTTTGTGAGATTGTCTACCTGAGCAAGTAAAATCTTACCCTAACAAAAACCCAACCCAAAGGTGTGGAAAGATCCGGCAATTTTATCGAAAACTCACTCTGAGAAGCTCAAGACTTTACATAAGAAATGCCATTGCCGTCGTTAGCTTGGCTACTGCGAAGTTAGTCTCTTTTGCTGTGGTATTGTCTGCCTGAGCAGATAAATCCCGTACCCTAACCCAACCGAATCATGTAGAAGGAGGCATCTATTAATTTTATCCAAAACTATCACTCTGAGAAGCTCGGTGCTTTCAATTATAAATGCCGTTAGCTTGGCTACCGTGAAGAGTTGCCCTCTGTTGCTGTGGTATTCTGTGCGATTGACTGCCCAAGCTGATAAAACGCTTACACTAATCGAAATATGTAGAAAGAGCCGTCCGTTAATTTTATCCAAAACTTTCATTCCGAGAAGCTTGGTACTTTCCATCCGCATTGCCATAATTAGCTTGGCTACGATGAAGAGTTGGTCTCTGTTGCTGTGGGATTTCTGAGGGATTGTTCAACTAAACGGATAAAACCCTAATTGAAACATGTAGAAAGCACTTCAGTAACTTTATCCAAAACTTTCACTCCGAGAAGCTTGGTACTTTGCATCAGAAATGCCATTGCAGTGGTTGGCTTGGCTACTGCGAAGAGGTAGTCTCTGTTGCTGTGGTATTTTCTGTGCGATTGTCTACCTGAGCTGATAGAACCCTTACTCTAAGCGAAACATGTAGAAAGAGCCGTCCAGTAATTTTATCTAAAACTTTCGCTTCGAGAAGCTTGGTACTTTCCATCAGAAATGCCATTGCCGTGGTTAGCATGGCTACTGCGAAGAGTTAGACTCTGTTGCTGTGGTATTCTCTGTGCGATTGTCTACCTGAGCTGATAAAACTTTTATCCTAAGCGAAACATGTAGAAAGAGCCATCTCGTTCTACATCTTTCGGTCAGGGTTGGCGTAGGGTTATGGTAGGCAACAGAGACTGTCTGCCTGTGCAGATAAAACCCTTATACTAAACCTATCCCAACCCTTAAAAATGTAGGAAGAGCCATCCGTTAATTGTATACAAACCTAAAGCTCCAAGACACTCAGTATTTCCCATCAGAAATGCCATTGCTGTGGTTTGCTTGACTCCTGTTAAGAATTAATCCCACAAAGAATACCATAGTAAGACTGTCTTGGCGGTTGCCAAGCTAACCACTGCAGTGGCGTTTCTGATGGAAAGTACAGAGCTTCTCGGTGTGAAAGGTTTGGATAAAATTAACTGATGGCTCATTCTACACTTTTTTGTTAGACTTGGGGGTAGAACTAGGGTAAGAGGTTTTTTTTTTTTTTTGCTCAGGCAGCCAGCCTCTGCTGTAGTATTGTCTACCCTAGCAGATCAAACCCCAGCCCTAACCGCAAGATCAATCCGTTAAGTTTATCCTAACGCTAACTAAAAGCTGCAGAAGACTATTTTCACCGATCATTTCTGCCTTACTTAACTTGAAATATGTTTCGAAGTGATTCCCGCCAGCCACGATTATGGGCTGTTGTGACTCTTCCTGAGCGGAAAGCGGGTACAGCGAAATTGTTTAATGACAAACTCTGCTTTTATGACCGTTGACTGCTCCTTTATGGAAGCTTTGAGGAAGGAGTGCATTCTGAGGGGTTAAAAAGGGGGGGGAAAGCCAGAAATCCACCAGTTTTATCCAGACCTAAACCTTAGTCCTAACCCTTACCCTAAAAACATTAAATTGCAATAGCAGACAACTTCAAAAAAAAAAAAGCTTATTACCCTAAACCCCACCAACAACTTTCAAGCTTAAAGCAGGGTAAACTAATCAAGATGGAAGACAATGGGAGGTGAATTGTAAAGAAGAAACATCCAAATTTACCGTATCCTTAATCCATCAAACTCTATCCACATCCCTAATTCTGGGGGTATCTCCAAGCCAGCACTCTGGTGACACGTGCTGACCCGGGCATTCAACCCTAAACTTTCACTCCGAGAAGGTCAGTGTTATCCATCAGAAATACCATTGCCGTGGTTTGCTTGCCTACTGCGAAGAGTTAGTCTCTGTTCCTGTGCTGTTCTTGAGAAATGTGTTTCTAAAGTGAGTCCTGCTATCCATGATGATGAGCTGTGATGCTTCTTCCTGAGCATAAAGCAGGTACAGAGAAGTGGTTTAATCACAAGTTCTGTGCTTTTGTGGAAAGAAGCGTGAGAGCTCTGAGTGGTAAAATGCAGAGAGCCATCAATTAATTTTATTTAAACCTAACCCTAAAAACAAACTGCCATAGCAGTGAACTTCAAAAAAAAAACATTTATAATGCTCCAACCCCCACCATCAATTTTTCAAGTTTAAACGGGGTAAACCAATCAAGATACAAGACAGTGGGCGATCAATATTAAAGAAAAAACATCCAAATTGAATCTACCATTAACCCATTAAACTCTCTCCATAACCCTAATCCTGAGGGTTTCTCCAAGCCGGCGCTTAGGCACTGTCCACCTGAGCAGATAAAACTTTACCCAAACCCTACCTAAACCGAAACATGTAGAAAGAACCATCTGTTAATTTGATCCAAAACTTTGACTACGAGAAGCTTGGTATTCTCCTTCAGAAATGACATTGCTGTGGTTAGTTTGGCTCCTGCTAAGAATTAATCCCACAAAGAATACCATAGTAACAGAGACTGTCTTGGCAGTTGCCAAGCTAACCACTGCAGTGGCATTTCTGATGGAAAGTACAGAGCTTCTCGGTGTCAAAGGTTTGGATAAAATTAACGGATAGCTCAGTCTACGTTTTTCTGTTGGAGTTGGCGGTAGAACTAGGGTAAGAGGTGTTTTTTTTTTTTTTGCTCAGGCAGCCAGTCTCTGCTGTAGGATTGTCTGCCCTAACCATAAGATCCATCCGTTAAGTTTATCCAAACCTAATGCTAACCAAAAGCTGCAGAAGACTATTTTCAGTGCTCATTTCTGCCGTTCTTAACTTGAAATGTTTCTACTAGAGGAACCCTGCTGCAATGTAGCGGTTTGGTTATCCACCCGTCTAAATCTTCCTCGTCTTCATCCTGCCAGCTTACCGCCTGCCCCTAAACCCCCCACTCCAACTCCCTTCCCCCAAATGCTCAATCATCTGAAATGCCGTGAAAAGTGGTTTACCCCCCTACTCCAACTCCCTCCCCCCAAATGCTCAGAATCATCTGAAATGCTTAGAAAAGTGGTTTTTAGCCATTTTTAGAAAATGCATATGTATAATTATTAAAATTGTTTTAATTTGATGCTATTTCTCTGGTCCTCTGGAACAATACCTACCACCTCCAAAAAAAATTAGGATCATAAGTGCAGTTTTGCAAAAATGCATTTATTTTGCATAATGCCAAACATTTCTAAGTCCCAGATTTTTATTTTTACATAGGTGAAAAAATGAGATGCTCAATCATCTGAAATGCAGATAAAAGTGGTTTTTAGCCATTTTTAGAAAAATGCATATTTAGGCATAATTTTAATTTTCTGGGATTTTTCCTTTACTCTCAGACAATACCTACCACCTCCAAAAAGAATTAAGATCATAAATGCTTTAGTTTCCGGTCCAGCTATTTACACTAACAGACATATACGCGCGCACACACATTATGAAAACCTATGAGTAGAAAGTGATTCCCGCCAGCCATGATAATGAGCTGTCATGAATCTTCCTGAGCGCAAAGCGGGTTCAGGGAAGTTGTTTAATGACAAACTCTGCTTTTATGACCGTTGCGTTCTCCTTTATGGGAGCTTCGAGGAAGGAGCACATTTTGAGGGGTTAAAAAGGGGGGGGGAAATCCACCAGTTTTATCCATACCTAAACCTTATTCCTAATCCTTACCCTAAAAACATTAAATTGCAATAGCAGACAACTTCAAAAAAAAAAGCTTATTACTCTAAACCCCACAAACAACTTTTGAAGCTTAAAGCAGGGTAAACTAATGAAGATGGAAGACAATGGGAGGTGAATTGTAAGGAAGAAACATCCAAATTTACCGTATCCTTAATCCATCAAACTCTATCTACATCTCTAACCCTAATTCTGGGGGTATCTCCAAGCCGGCACTCTGGTAACATGTGCTGACCCGGGCATTCAACCCTAAACTTTCACTCCGAGAAGGTCAGTATTATCCATCAGAAATACCATTGCCATGGTTCGCTTGCCTATTGCGAAGAGTTAGTCTCTGTTGCTGTGCTGTTCTAGAGAAATGTTTCTAAAGTGAGTCCTGCTACCCACAATGATGAGCTGTGATGCTTCTTCCTGAGCATAAAGCAGGTACAGAGAAGTGGCTTAATCACAATTTCTGTGCTTTTGTGGAAAGAAGCATGCTCTGAGTGGTAAAATGCAGAGAGCCATCAATTAATTTTATTTAAACCTAACCCTAAAAACAAACTGCCATAGCAGTGAACTTCAAAAAAAAAAATCATTTATAATGCTCCAACCTCCACCATCAATTTTTCAAGTTTAAACGGGGTAAACCAATCAAGATACAAGACAGTGGGAGATCAATTGTAAAGAAGAAAAATCCTCCAAATTGAACCTACCATTAACCCATCAAACTCTCCATAACCCTAATCCTGAGGGTTTCTCCAAGCCAGCGCTTAGGCACTGTCCACCTGACCAGATAAAACTTTACCCAAACCCTACCTAAACCGAAACATGTAGAAAGAACCATCTGTTAATTTGATCCAAAACTTTGACTACGAGAAGCTTGGTATTCTCCTTCAGAAATGACATCGCTGTGGTTAGTTTGGCTCCTAAGAATTAATCCCACAAAGAATACCATAGTAACAGAGACTGTCTTGGCAGTTGCCAAGCTAACCACTGCAGTGGCATTTCTGATGGCAAGTACAGAGCTTCTCGGTGTCAAAGGTTTGGATAAAATTAACGGATAGCTCAGTCTACGTTTTTCTGTTGGACTTGGCGGTAGAACTAAGGTAAGAGGTTTTTTTTTTTTGCTCAGGCAGCCAGTCTCTGCTGTAGGATTGTCTGCCCTAACCGTAAGATCCATCCATTAAGTTTATCCAAACCTAACGCTAACCAAAAGCTGCAGAAGACTATTTTCAGTGCTCATTTCTGCCTTTCTTAACTTGAAATGTTTCTACTAGAAGAACCCTGCTGCAATGTAGCGGTTTGGTTATCCACCCATCTAAATCTTCATCCTGCCAGCTAACCGCCGGCCCCTAAACCTCCAACTCCCTTCCCCCAAATGCTCAATCATCTGAAATGCCTAGAAAAGTGGTTTTTAGCCATTTTTAGAAAATGTATATTTTGTATAATTATTAAAATTGTTTTAATTTTCTGCTATTTTTCTGGTCCTCTCTGGAACAATACCTACCACCTCCAAAAAAAAATTAGGATCGTAAGTGCCGTTTTGCAAAAATGCATTTATTTTGCATAATGCCAAACATTTCTAAGTCCCAGATTTTTTTTTTTTACATAGGTGAAAAAATGAAAGGTGCTCAATCTGAAATGCAGATAAAAGTGGTTTTTAGCCATTTTTAGAAAAATGCATAATTTTAATTTTCTGGGATTTTTCCTTTACTCTCTGAGACAATACCTACCACCTCCAAAAAGAATTGGGATCATAAATGCTTTAGTTTTGGGTCCCGCTATCTACACTAACAGACATATACGCGCACACACATATTACGAAAACCTATGAGTAGAAAGTGATTCCCGCCATCCACGATAATGGGCTGTCATGAATCTTCCGGAGCGCAAAGCGGGTACAGGGAAGTTGTTTAATGACAAACTCTGCTTTTATGACCGTTGACTGCTCCTTTATGGGAGCTTCGAGGAAGGAGTGCATTCTGAGGGGTTAAAAAGGGGGAATAATTCAGAAATCCACCAGTTTTATCCAGAACTAAACCTTAGTCCTAATCCTTACCCTAAAAACATTAAATTGCAATAGCAGACAACTTAAAAACAAAAAAAATTATTACTCTAAACCCCACGAACAACTTTTGAAGCTTAAAGCAGGGTAAACTAGTCAACATGGAAGACAATGGGAGGTGAAGTGTAAGGAAGAGACATCCAAATTTACCGTATCCTTAATCCATCAAACTCTATCCACATCTCTAACCCTAATTCTGTGGGTATCTCCAAGCCAGCACTCTGGTGACACGTGCTGACCCGGGCATTCAACCCTAAACTTTCACTCCGAGAAGGTCAGTATTATCCATCAGAAATACCATTGCCATGGTTCGCTTGCCTATTGCGAAGAGTTAGTCTCTGTTGCTGTGCTGTTCTAGAGAAATGTGTTTCTAAAGTGAGTCCTGCTACCCACGATGATGAGCTGTGATGCTTCTTCCTGAGCATAAAGCAGGTACAGAGAAGTGGTTTAATCACAAGTTCTGTGCTTTTGTGGAAAGAAGCATGCTCTGAGTGGTAAAATGCAGAAAGCCATCAATTAATTTTATTTAAACCTAACCCTAAAAACAAACTGCCGTAGCAGTTAACTTAAAAAAAAATCATTTATAATGCTCCAACCCCCACCATCAATTTTTCAAGTTTAAACGGGGTAAACCAATCAAGATACAAGACAGTGGGAGATCAATTGTAAAGAAGAAAAAACATCCAAATTGAACCTACCATTAACCCATTAAACTCTCTCCATAACCCTAATCCTGAGGGTTTCTCCAAGCCGGCGCTTAGGCACTGTCCACCTGAGCAGATAAAACTTTACCCAAACCCTACCTAAACCGAAACGTGTAGAAAGAACCAGCTGTTAATTTGATCCAAAACTTTGACTACGAGAAGCTTGGTATTCTCCTTCAGAAATGACATTGCTGTGGTTAGTTTGGCTCCTGCTAAGAATTAATCCCACAAAGAATACCATAGTAACAGAGACTGTCTTGGCGGTTGCCAAGCTAACCACTGCAGTGGCATTTCTGATGGAAAATACAGAGCTTCTCGGTGTCAAAGGTTTGGATAAAATTAACGGATAGCTCAGTCTACGTTTTTCTGTTTGACTTGGTGGTAGAACTAGGGTAAGAGGTTTTTTTTTTTTTTTTTTTTTTTTTTTTGCTCAGGCAGCCAGTCTCTGCTGTAGGATTGTCTGCCCTAACCGTAAGATCCATCCGTTAAGTTTATCCAAACCTAACGCTAACCAAAAGCTGCAGAAGACTGTATTTTCAGTGCTCATTTCTGCCGTTCTTAATTTGAAACATGTTTCTACTAGAGGAACCCTGCTGCAATGTAGTGGTTTGGTTATCCACCCATCTAAATCTTCATCCTGCCAGCTAACCGCCTGCCCCTAAACCTCCAAATGCTCAGAATCATCTGAAATGCTGAGAAAAGTGGTTTACCCCCCCTACTCCAACTCCCTCCCCCCAAATGCTCAATCATCTGAAATGCCAAGAAAAGTGGTTTTTAGCCATTTTTAGAAAATGCATATTTTGCATAATTATTAAAATTGTTTTAATTTTCTGCTATTTTTCTGGTCCTCTCTGGAACAATACCTACCATCTCCAAAAAAAATTAGGATCATAAGTGCATTTTTGCAAAAATGCACTTATTTTGTATAATGCCAAACATTTCTAAGTCCCAGATTTTTTTTTACATAGTTGAAAAAACGAAAGATACTCAGAATCATCTGAAATGCAGATAAAAGTGGTTTTTAGCCATTTTTAGAAAAATGCATATTTAGCCATAATTTTAATTTTTTGGGATTTTTCCTTTACTCTCTGAGACAATACCTACCACCTCCAAAAAGAATTAGGATCATAAATGCTATAGTTTCCGGTCCCGCTATCTACACTAACTAACCGACATATACGCACACACATTACAAAAACCTATGAGTAGAAAGTGATTCCCGCCAGCCACGATAATGGGCTGTCATGAATCTTCCTCAGCGCAAAGCGGGTACAGGAAAGTTGTTTAATGACAAACTCTGCTTTTATGAACGTTGAGTGCTCCTTTATGGGAGCTTCGAGGAAGGAGTGCATTATGAGGGGTTGAAAAGGGGGAGAAAGCCACCGGTTTTATCCAGACCTAACCCTTAATCTCACATTAAATTGCAATAGCAGACAACTTCAAGAAAAAAAGAGAAGCTTATATTAGTCTAAACCCCAGCAATAACTTTTCAAGCTTAAAGCAGGGTAAACTAATCAAGATGGAAGACAATGGGAGGTGAATTGTAAAGAAGAAACATCCAAATTTACTGTATCCTTAATCCATCAAACTCTATCCACATCCCTAACCCTAATTCTGGGGGTATCTCCAAGCCAGCACTGGCGGAGGCACTCTGGTGACACGTGCTTTCCTGGGCATTCAACCCTAAACTTTCACTGAGAAGGTCAGTATTATCCATCAGAAATGCCATTGCCATGGTTCGCTTGCGTACTGCGAAGAGTTAGTCTCTTGCTGTGGTGTTCTTTGTGGGATTGTCTGCCTGAGCAGCTAAAATCTTGCCCTAACAAAAACCCTACCCCAACCCAAAGGTGTGGAAAGATCCGTCAATTAATTTTATCCAAAACTCTGAGAAGCTCAAGACTTTCCATAATAAAAGCCATTGCCGTGGTTACGTTGGCTACCGCGAAGTTAGTCTGTTGCTGTGGTATTGTTTGCCTGAGCAGATAAATCCCGTACCCTAACTCAACCGAATCATGTAGAAGGAGGCATCCGTTAATTTTATCCAAACTATCACTCTGAGAAGCTCTGTGCTTTCCGTTATAAATACCATTAGCGTGGTTAGCTTGGCTACCGTGAAGACTTGGTCTCTATTGCTGTGGTATTCTCTGTAGGATTGTCTTTCAGAGCAGATAAAACCCTTATCCTACCCCAACCCTAATGGGAAGAAATGGAGCCACCCATTAAGTTTATCCAAAGCTGATCCTACTTTCAAATCAAAGCAACCCTAACCCAATATTACAGATTTGCCTCAGTGGGCTTAATAGCAACACAACATCGTGTCCTTAGACCCTTTCATTGGATAAGGAACTCCCTAGAAAAACTCCTTTAACAGGGAGATAAAATAAGATGTCTCAGGGCGAGCAACAGAGGGATCTACATAATACAACATTTAAACTCTCTCCATAACCCTAATCCTGAGGGTTTCTCCAAGCCGGCGCTTAGGCACTGTCCACCTGAGCAGATAAAACTTTACCTAAACCAAAACATGTAGAAAGAACCATCTGTTAATTTGATCCAAAACTTTGACTACGAGAAGCTAAGTACTCTCCTTCAGAAATGACATTGTTGTGCTTAGTTTTGCGACCGCGAAGAGTTAGTCACTTTCTGTGGAATTATCTGCCTGAGCAGATAGAGCTTTACCCCAACCGAAATGTAGAAAGTCTTTTTTTAACTGGATTCAAAAATTTTACTCGAAGCTCAGTATTTTCCATCAGAAATGCCATTGTCATGGTGAGCTTTGCTACCACGAAGAGTTAGTCTCTGTTGCTGTGGGATTGTCCTCCTGAGCAGGTAAAACACTTACCCTAACTCAACCGAAACATGTAGAAAGAGCCATCTGTTTATTTCATCCAAAACTATCGCGCCGAGAAGCTCTACGTTCCATCCGCAGTGCCATTGCCTTGGTTAGCTTGGGTACGATGAAGAGTTGGTCTCTGTTGCTGTGGGATTTCTGAGGGATTGTCCGCCTAAACGGATAAAACCCTTGCCCTAAGCGAAACATGTAGAAAGCACTCCGTTAATTTCATCCAAAATTTTCATTCCGAGAACCTCTGTTCTTTCCTGCAAAAATGCCATTGCCGTGTTTAGCTTGGCTACTGCGAATAGGTAGTGTCTGTCGCTGTGGGATTGTCTGCCTGAGCAGGTAAAACACTTACCCTAACCCAACCGAAACATAGAGAAAGAACCATCCGTTTATTTTACCCAAAACTATCGCTGCGACAAGCTCGCTACTCTCGATAGAAATGCCATTGCTGTGGTCGGCTTCGGCTACCACCAAGACTGCCTGTTGCTTTGGTATTTCTATGGGATTATCTGGCTGAGCAGATAAAACCCTTACTCTTAAGTGAAACATGTAGAAAGAGTCATCTGTTAATTTCATCCGGAACCATCACTCCGAGAAGCTCGGTGCTTTCCATCATAGATGACTTTGCGGTGGTTAGTTTGGCTACTATGAAGAGTTAGTCTCTGTTGCCGTGGTATTTTCTGTGGGATGGTCTGCCTGAGCAGATACAATTCTTACTGTAACTCTAACCAAAAGATGTGGAACGACCCAACCCTTAATTTTATCCAAAGATTTTATTCCGAGCAGCTCGGTACATTCCATCTGAAATGCAATTACTGTGGTTAGCTTGTCCATCGAAGTTATTCTCTGTTGCAGTGGTATTCTCTGTAGGATTTTCTGCCTTAGCGGGTAAAACCCTATCCCAACCGAAAGAGCAATCCGTTAATTTTATCTGAAACTATCACTCCATATTCAGAAATGCTACTGTGAAGAGGTAGTACCTGTTGATGTGGTATTGTTTGCCTGAGCAGGCAAAACTCTTAGCCTAACTCATCCCTAACCGAAAGATGTAGAAAGAGCAATCTATTAATTTTATCCAAACCTTTCAGTTGGAAAATCTCAGTACTTTCCATCAGAAATGACTTTGTCATGGATATCTTGGCTACTGCTAAGAGTTATTCTGTTTTATTTTATTGTGTGACTGAGCAGATAAGTCCTAACCCAACCTTACCTCAAGTGAAACATGTAGAAAGCGCTCTCCGTTCATTTTATGCAGAACTTTTACTCTGAAAAGCTCAGTACTTTCCATTAGAAATACCATTGCCGTGGTTAGCTTGGCTACTGCGAAGAGTTGGTGTCTTGCTGTGGTATTCTCTGTAGGATTGTGTGCCAGAGCAGATGAAACCCTTGCCCTAACCGAAAGATATAGAGCCATCCGTTACGTTTAGCCAAACCTAATCCTACTTTCGGGGATAAGTTCTTTAGTTTTTATCGCGAGAAATGTTTTTCTTAAGTGAGTCCCGCCACCCACGATGATGAGCTGGGGTGCTTCTTCCTAGCGCTAAGCGGGTACAGATTAGTTGTTTAATCACAAGCTCTGTGCTTTAGATGACGTTCAATGTTCCTTTTATGGGAGCATCAAGAGAAGGGGCATGTTCTGAGTGTAAAAAGGAAAAAAAGTGCAGAAATTCATCAATTTGATCTAATCCTACACCTTAGTCTTAACTCTTAAAACATTAAATTGCAATTGCAGAAAAGTTCAATTTGAAAAGAACAAAACAAACACTTGTATTGTTCCAAACCCCACCAACAACTTTTCAAGTTTAAAACGGGATAAAGTAATCAAGATATAAGACTGGGAGATCAGTTGTAACGAATAAACACCAAATAGCCCCTAGACTTAACCAATCAAACTCTATCCATATCCCTAATCCTGGGGGTATTTATAATCCAGCACTTGGGCATTGGCGGAGGTGCTCAGTTGACATGTGTTGGCTCTGGCATTCAACCCTAACCATAAAGATAACCTAGTATGTTCAGTGTGAAATGCCGTGGTTAGCTTGGCTACCGCGAAGAGTTGGTCTCTTGCTGTGGGGTTTTCTGTGGGACTTGCTGCCTGAGCCGGTAGAACCTTTACCCTAATACAAACCCTAACCCAAACGTGTTGAAAGAGTCGTCTGTTAATTTTATCCAAATTTTGCGTACCGAGAAGCTCTGTACTTCCCATCAGAAATGCTATTGTTGGCTTGGCAACCTCCAAGACAGTCTCTGTTGCTATGGTATTATTTGTGGGATTAATTCTTAGCAGGAGCCAAGCTAACCACGGCAATGGTATTTCTGGTGGAAGATAGTGTTTCGGCGCTTTTTGTTCGGATATAATTAGCGGCTGGCTCTTCATCTTTTTGTAAGGATTGGGTTAGGTTTAGTATAAGGGTTTCATCTGCTTAGGCAGACCGTCTCTGTTGCTGTTGTATTTCTGCGGGATTGTCCGCCTGAACAGATAAAACCCTTACTATAAGTGAAACATTTAGAAAGAGGCATCCATTAATGTTAACCAAAACTTTCACTCCGAGAAGCTTGGTACTTTCCATCAGAAATGCCATTGCGGTGGTTAGCTTGGCTACTGCGAAGAGTTAGTCTCTGTTGCTGTGGTATTCTGTGCGATTGTCTAACTGAACAGGTAAAACCCTTACATCTAAGCGAAACATGTAGGAAGCGCTGTCAATGTTTTCCAAAACTTTCACTCCGAGAAGCTTGGTACTTTTCATCAGGAATGCCATTGCCGTAGTTAGTTTGGCTACTACAAAGAGTTTTTCTCTGTTGCTGTGGTATTTTCTGTGCGATTGACTGCCTGAGCTGATAAAACCCTTACAATTAAGCGAAACATGTAGACAGAGCCGTCGATTAATTTTATCCAAAATTATTACTCCAAGAAACTTGGTACTTTCCTTCAGAAATGCCATTGCCATGGTCAGCTTGGCTACTGCGAAGAGTTGGACTTTGTTGCTTTGGTATTCTCTGTGTGATTGTTTGGCTGAGCTGATAAAACCCTTACAACTAAGCGAAAAATGTAGAAAGAGCCGTCCATTAATTTGATCTAAAACGTATACTCTGAGAGGTTTGGTACTTTCCATCAGAAATGCCATTGCCGTGGTTAGCTTGGCTACGACAGTCTGGTGCTGTTGTATTTCTGCGGGATTGTCCGACTGAACAGATAAAACCCTTACCATAAGTGAAACATGTAGAAAGAGCCGTCCATTAATGTTATCTAAAACTTTCACTCCGAGAAGTTTGGTACTTTCCATCAGAAATGCCATTGCCGTGGTTAGCTTGACTACCACAAAGACTTGGTCTCTGTTGCTATTGTATTTCTGCGGGATTGTCCGACTGAACAGATAAAACCCTTACCATAAGTGAAACATGTAGAAAGTGCCGTTTATTAATGTTATCTAAAACTTTCACTCTGAGAAGCTTGGTACTTTGGATCAGGAATGCCATTGCTGTAGTTAGCCTAGCTACTACGAAGAGTTAGTCTCTGTTGCTGTGGTGTTCTCTGTGCTATTGACTGACTGAGCTGATAAAACCCTTACACTAAGCGAAATATGTAGCAAGAGCTGTCCAGTAATTTTATCCAAAACGTTCACTCGAGAAGCTTGGTACTTTCCATCAGGAATGCCATTGCCGTAGTTAGCTTGGCTACTACGAAGAGTTAGTCTCTGTTGCTGTGGTAATCTCTTTTCGATTGTCTGCCTGAGCTGATAAAACCCTTACAACTAAGCACAACATGTAGACAGAACCGTCAATTTTATCCAAAGCTTTTACTCCGAGAAGCTTCGTACTTTCCATCAGAAATGCCATTGTCGTGGTTAGCTTGGCTACTGGGAAGAGTTAGACTCTGTTGTTGTGGTATTCTCTGTGCCATTGTCTGCCTGAGCTGATAAAAACCCTTACAACTAAGACAAACATGTAGAATGAGCCATCCATTAATTTTAGCTAAAACTTAGTCCGAGAGGTTTGGTACTTTCCATCAGAAATGCCATTGCCGTGGTTAGCCTTGGCTACTGCAAAGAGTTGGTCTCTTTTGCTGTGGTAATCTATGTGCGATTGTCTGCCTGAGCTGATAAAACCCTCACGCTAACCAAACCGAAACATTGTAGGAAGAGCATACGTTAAGATCCAAAACTGTCACTCCCATTCCCATGGTGAGCTTTGATAATGAGAAGATTTAGTCTCTTGCTGTGAGATTGTTTGCCCGAGTAGATAAAACCCTTACCCAAACCCTACCTCAACCAAAACACGAAGAAAGTCATCAGTTAATTTGATACAAAATGGTGACCACGAGAAACTAGGTACTTTATTTCAGAATTGTCATTGCTGTTTAGCTTGCCTACTGCGAAGTGTTAGTCTCTGTTGTTGTGCTATTCTGTGTAGGATTGTCTGCCTGAGCAGGTAAAACCCTTACCCTATCCCACCCGAAACATGTAGAAAGAGCAATCTGTTAGTTTTATCTGAAACTATCTGTGTTCAGAAATGCTACTGCAAAGAGGTAGTCGCTTTTGCTGTTGTATCGTTTGCCTGAGCAGATAAAACTTAGCCAAACTCATCCCTAACCGAAAGATGTAGAAAGAGCAATCTGTTAATTTTATCCAAACCTTTCAGTTGGAAAAGCTCAGTACTTTCCATTAGAAATGACTGTCATGGATAGCTTGGCTACTGCGAAGAGTTATTCTCTGGTGTGGTATTTTTTTGTGGGATTGTTTGAATGAGCAGATAAAACCCTTACGCTTAGCGAAATATGTAGAAAGAGCCGTCCAGTAATTTTATCCAAAACTTTCACTCCGAGAAGCTTGGTACTTTCCATCAGAAATGCCATTGCCGTGGTTAGCTTGGCTACTGCGAAGAGTTAATCTCTGTTGCTGTTGTATTCTCCGTGCAATTGTCTACCTGAGCTGATAAAACCCTTACCCTAACTGAAACCTGTAGAAACGGCCTCCGTGAATTTTTTTCCCGAAACTATCACCCAGAAGCTCGGTACTTGAGAAGAGCAGTGCCATTGCTGTGTTTAGCTTGGCTACGGCGAAGTTAGCCTCTGTTGCTGTGGGATTGTCTGCCTGAGTAGGTAAAAAAAAAACCTTACGCTAACCAAATCGAAACATTGTTGTAAGAGCATATTTAAATAAGATCCAAAACTGTCTCTCCGAGAAGGCTAGTACTTTCCATCAGAAATGCCATTGCCATGGTGAGTCTCTGTTGCTGTGAGATTGTTTGCCTGAGCAGATAAAACCCTTACGCAAACCCTACCTCAACCAAAACATGAAGAAAGTCATCAGTTAATTTGATCCAAAATTGTGTCTACGAGAAAGTCGGTACTTTATTTCAAAATTGTCATTTCTGTGTTTAGCTTGACTACTGCGAAGTGGTAGTCTCTGTCGCTGTGGGATTGTCTGCCTGAGCAGATAAAACGCTTACCCTAACCCAACCGAAACATGTAGAGAGAACCATCAGTTTATTTTACCCAAAACTATCGCTGCGACAAGCTCGCTGCTCTCCATCAGAAATGCCATTGCTGTGGTTGGCTTGGCTACCACCAAGACTGTCTGTTGCTGTGGTATTTCTATGGGATTATCTGGCTGAGCAGATAAAACCCTTGCTCTTAAGTGAAACATGTAGAAAGAGTCATCTGTTAATTTCATCCGGAACTATCACTCCGAGAAGCTCGGTACTTTCCATCAGAAATGACTTTGCTGTGGTTAGTTTGGCTACTATGAAGAGTTTGTCTCTGTTGCCGTGGTATTTTTTGTGGGATTGTCTGCCTGAGCAGATAAAACTCTAACCAAAAGATGTGGAACGACCCAATCCTTAATTTTATCCAAAGATTTTATTCCGAGCAGCTCGGTACATTCCATCTGAAATGCAATTACTGTGGTTAGCTTGTCTATCGAAGTTATTCTCTGTTGCATTGGTATTCTCTGTAGAATTTTTTGCCTTAGCAGGTAAAACCCTATCCCAACCGAAACATCTAGAAAGAGCAATCCGTTAATTTTATCTGAAACTATCACTCCATGTTCAGAAATGCTACTGCGAAGAGGTAGTACCTGTTGATGTTGCATTGCTTGCCTAAGCAGCCAAAACTCTTAGCCTAACTCATCCCTAACCGAAAGATGTAGAAAGAGCAATCTATTAATTTTATCCAAACCTTTCAGTTGGAAAATCTCAGTACTTTCCATCAGAAATGACTTTGTCATGGATAGCTTGGCTACTGCTAAGAGTTATTCTCTGTTGTATTTTTTTTGTGGGATTGTGTGACTGAGCAGATAAGTCCTAACCCAAACCTTACCTCAAGTGAAACATGTAGAAAGCGCTCTCCTTTCATTTTATGCAAAACTTTTACTCTGAAAAGCTCAGTACTTTCCATTAGAAATACAAATTGCCGTGGTTAGCTTGGCTACTGCGACAAGTTGGTGTCTTGCTGTAGGATTGTGTGCCAGAGCAGATGAAACCCTTACCCCAACCCTAACCGAAAGATATAGAGCCATCCGTCACGTTTAGCCAAACCTAATCCTACTTTCGGGGATAAGTTCTTTAGTTTTTATCGTGAGAAATGTTTTTCTAAAGTGAGTCCCGCCACCCACGATGATGAGCTGGGGTGCTTCTTCCTGAGCGCTAAGCGGGTACACAGAAGTTATTTAATCACAAGCTCTGTGCTTTAGGTGACGTTCAATGTTCCTTTTATGGGAGCATCAAGAGAAGGGGCATGTTCTGAGTGGTAAAAAGGAAAAAAGTGCAGAAATTCATCAATTTGATCTAAACCTAATCCTAAAGCTTAGTCTTAACTCTTAAAACATTAAATTGCAATTGCAGAAAAGTTCAATTTGAAAAAAAACACTTGTATTGTTCCAAACCCCACCAACAACTTTTCAAGTTTAAAACGGGATAAAGTAATCAAGATATAAGACGATGGGAGATCAGTTGTAACGAATAAACACCCAAATTGCCCTTAGACTTAACCAATCAAACTCTATCCATATCCCTAACCCTAATTCTGGGGGTATTTCTAGTCCAGCACTTGGGCATTGGCGGTGGTGCTCGGTTGACATGTGTTGGCTCTGGCATTCAACCCTAACCATAAAGTTAACCTAGTATTTTCAATCTGAAATGCCGTCGCCGTGGTTAGCTTGGCTACCGCGAAGAGTTGGTGTCTGTTGCTGTGGGGTTTACTGTGGGATTTGCTGCCTGAGCAGATAAAACCTCTACCCTAATACAAACCCTAACCCAACCCAAACGTGTTGAAAGAGCCACCTGTTAATTTTATCCAAATCTTGCATACCGAGAAGCTCTGTAATTTCCATCAGAAATGCTATTGTTAGCTTGGCAACCTCCAAGACAGTCTCTGTTACTATGGTATTATTTGTGGGATTAATTCTTAGCAGGAGCCAAGCTAACCACGGCAATGGTATTTCTGGTGGAAGATACTGAGTGTTTCGGAGCTTGTGGTTCGGATATAATTAGCGGCTGGCTCTTTCTACGTCTTTTTGTAAGGGTTGGGATAGGTTTAGTATAAGGGTTTTATCTGCTTAGGCAGGCAATCTCTGTTGCTGTTGTATTTCTGCGGGATTGTCCGCCTGAACAGATAAAACCCTTACAACCAGGGATGGGTATCGTTTGGATTTTATCGGTTTGGTACTTTATCGATACTCTTATCGATTCTTAATTATTATGCAAGAAAAAAAGATACTTAAGAACAGAATCGACATTGCTTTATTATTCCATTATATAACTTTATATAAATATAAACAAATATTTATTCAGCAGCAATGTTTTAAATGCGTCTGAATTATAGATTTTATAATCAGCATTCAACAACAACAACTAAGATAAAAAATAAAAGTAGATAAAGAAAAAAATATATATAAAAAATAATTTTTTACAGCAAAAGGCTAACGGAAGTTCAAACAAACAAGAACCTAGAACATTATCCTAACAGCTCTTCTGCAGAAAAATCAACATATCTGCGTTCTCCGGCAGGAGTCGTGATCTCTCCTGACTTAGTGTCCCCGGCTATTAGCCTAGCTAACTCCGTATCTATGGCTTATATATTTGTAGCTAAACAATTAGCTAAGCAATTATATTTTATTTATTGGCCTATTCGTAATTGGTTATTAGCCTAGCTAACTCCGTATCTATGGCTCATACGGCTTACCTGCAGTGGACGTGGATGGAAGCAGTGGAAAACGCCGCATTTCTGCAGATTAATACCATGTTTCGACAAAAGATGTTTCGACAGATTGCTTGTATTGCCACCCTTACTGGCAAATGATTCGTTGCCCTTGTGGCAACGAGCGTTGTTGTCATCGACTTTTGAAAAATATACCCGAACTTTTGAACGTTTAGTTCTCTCCGCCATGATGAGCGCTTGAGCAGAGCTGTGTGAGCGAGTGTGTGGAGCACAGCCCCGCCCCTCGCGCAGTAAGACAGCGAGACAGAGATGGAGAAAACGGCAAACAAGATTATGTTCGCGACGTTTAAATTTCTCGAAAAACACAATTGCCACAATATAAATCTCACTCCATGATTTCTCGAGTACCTACCGACTACCGATAGCAGAACCGAAAACGTCGGATCTTAAAAATGCTCCGGTTTTTACTAATTTAGAACCGGGTTTCGGGGGGCATCCCTACTTAGAACTAAGCGAAACATGTAGAATGAGCCGTCCATTAATGTTATCCAAAACTTTTACTCCGAGAAGTTTGGTACTTTCCATCAGAAATGCCATTGCCGTGGTTAGCTTGGCTACCATGAAGAGTTGGTCTCTGTTGCTATTGTAATATCTGCTGGATTGTCCGCCTGAACAGATAAAATCCTTTGTATAAATGAAACGTTTAGAAAGAGCCGTCCATTAATGTTGTTCAAAACTTTCACTCCGAGAAGCTTGGTAATTTCCATCAGTAATGCCATTGCCGTAGTTAGCTTGGCTACTGTGAAGAGTTAATCTCTGTTGCTGTGGTATTCTCTGTGCGATTGTCTGCCTGAGCTGATAAAACCCTTACTCTAAGTGAAACATGTAGAAACAGCCTCCATGAAATTTTTTTCCGAAACTGTCACTCAAAGTCGGTACTTGAGAAGAGCAGTGCCATTGCTGTGTTTAGCTTGGCTACGACGAAGTTAGTCTCTGTTGTTGTGGGATTGTCTGCCTGAGCAGGTAAAACACTTAAACTAAACCAACCGAAACATGTAGAAAGAGCCATCCGTTTATTTTAGCCAAAACTATCGCTGCGAGAAGCTTGCTACTCCATCAGAAATGCCATTGCCATGGTTGGCTTGGCTACCACCAAGACTGTCTGTTGCTGTGGTATTTCTTTGGGGTTATCTGGCTGAGCAGATAAAACCCTTACTCTTACGTGAAACATGTAGAAAGAGTCGTCTGTTAATTTCATCCGGAACTATCACTCCGAGAAACTCGGTACCTTCCATCAGAAATGACTTTGCTGTGGTTAGTTTGGCTACTATGAAGAGTTGGTCTCTGTTACTGTGGTGTTTTCTTTGGGTTTGTGGGGCTGAGCAGATAAAACCCTTACCCTAACCCAAATCCTACCTCAAGCGAAACCTGTAGAAAGCGCTGTCCGTTAATTTTATGCAAAGCTTTTACTCTGAGAAGCGCTCTACTTTCCATCAGAAATACCATTGCCGTGGTTAGCTTGGCTACTGCGACGAGTTGGTCTTTATTGCTGTGGTATTGTCTGCCAGAACAGATAAAACTCTTACCCCAACCGTAACCAAAAGATATAGAGCCATCCATTGAGTTTATCAAAACCTAATACTAATTTCAGAGATAATTTCTTTAGTTTTTATCTTGAGAAATGTTTTTCTAAAGTGCGAGTCCCGCCACCCACCATGATGAGCCTGGGGTGCTTCTCCCTGAATGCGAAGCAGGTACAGAGAAGTGGTTTAATCACTCACTCTGTGCTTTTGGTGACCGTTCAGTGTTGCTTTTATGGAGTTATCAAGAGGAAGGAGCATGTTCTGTGTGGTAAAAAGGAGGGAAAAAATGTAGAAACTTATCAATTTTATTTAAACCTACCCCTAAAACTTAGTCCAAACCCTAAAAACATGACTATTGTAGAAGTGCAATTCAATAAAAGAAACCCACTTGTATTGCTGCAAACCCCACCAACAACTTTTCAAGTTTAAAACGGGATAAACCAATCAAGAGAGAAGACAATGGGGGATCAAGTGTAAAGAATAAACAACCTCCAAACAGATCCTATACCCAATCCATCAAACTCTCTCCAAATTTGTAACCCTAAACCTGGGGGTATCTGTAAGCCAGTATTTGGGCATTGTTGAGGCGCCTGGTTGACATGTGTTGGCTCTGGCATTCAATTCTAACGCTTACCTTTCACTCGGAGAAGCTTAGTATTTCCCATCAAAAATGCCATTGCCATGGTTGGCGTGGCTAACATGAAGAGTTAATCTCTGTTGCTGTGGGATTTTCTGCCTGAGCAGGTAAACCCTTTACCTTAACACAAACCCTACCCTTACGTGTTGAAAGAGCCGTATGTTGATTTTTATCCAAACCTTTCACACCGAGTAGCTCTGTACTTTCCATCAGAAATGCCATTGCGGTGGTTAGCTTGGCAACCGCCAAGACAGTCTCTGTTGCTATGATATTCTTTGTGGGATTAATTCTTGGCAGAAGTCAAGCTAACCACGGCAATGGTATTTGACGGAAAATACTGTCACGGCGCTTAAGGTTTGGATATAATTAACGGATGGCTCTTTCTACATCTTTCTGTAAGGGTTGGGATAAGTTTAGTATAAGTTTTATCTGCTCAGGCAGACGGTCTGTTGCTGTGGTATTGTCTGTGGAACTACTTTTGAGTAGGAAAAATCCTCACTGTAACCCTACGCAAACCCTGGCCAAAAGATGTAGAAAGAGACGTCCATTAATTTTATCCAAAACTTTCATTTCGAGAAGCTCGGTACTTTCCATCAGAAATGCCATTTCCATCAAATTATGCAAACCTAATCCTAACCAAAAGATTCAGAAGACTACACTTTCAGCGGTCATTTCTGTCGTTCTTGGTTTGAAAAATGTTTCTAAGTGTGAGTCCGCCACCCACGATGATGAGCTGCGGTGGTTCTTCCTGAGCATGAAGCAGGTACAGATAAGTGATTTGATTAGAAGCTCTGTGCTTTTGAGGCAAAGAGCGTGCTCTGAGTGGTAAAAGAAAAAATTGAGACAGCCATCAATTACTTTTATTTTAAACCTAACCCTAAAAACAAACTGCAATAGCAGTGAACTTCAATTAAAAAAAAATCATTTATAATGCTCCAAACCCCACCAACAACTTTTCAAGTTTAAAACAGAATAAACGGTGGATAATCTCAAGTTGTGTGCTTTTGAGTCAAGATGCATCCTCTGATTGGTAAAATGGAGAAATCTATCAATTTTATTGAAACATAACTCTAAAAACAAACTGCCATAGCAAAGAACTTCAATTTTAAAAAAAAACAATCGTTTATAATGCTCCAAACCTCACCAGCAATTTTTCCAAGTTTAACACGGGATAAACTAATCAAGATATAGGACAGTGGCATATCAGTTGTAAAGAAGAAAATTGAACCCATCAATCTCTCCATAACTCTCATATTGGGGTATCGCTAAGCCAGCGCTTGGGCACTGTCCGCCTGAGCAGAAAAACTTGACCCTAAACTCACACTTCGTCAACCAAAACATGTAGCAAGGACCATCCGTTTTTTATCCAAAACGTTTACTACGAGAAGCTTGGTTCTTTCCTTCAGGAATGCAATTGGCGTGGTTAGCTTGGCTACTGCGAAGAGTTAGTCTCTATTGCTGTGATATTCTCTGTGTGATTGTCTGCCTGAGCTGATAAAACTCTTACCATAAGTGAAACATGTAGAAAGAGCCGTCCATTAGTTTTATCCAAAATTTTCACTCCAAGAAGGTAGATACTTTCCATCATAAATGCCATTGCCGTGGTTAGCTTGGCTACTGCGAACAGTTAGTCTACGTTGCTCTGGTATTCTCTGTGCGATTGACTGCCTGAGCTGATAAAACCCTTATACTAATTGAAATATGTTGAAAGAGCCGTTCGGTAAATTTATTCAAAATTTTGTACTAAGAGTACCTCTACTTTCCATCATAAATGCCATTGCCGTGGTTAGCTTGGTTACAATGAAGAGTTAGTCTCTGTTGCTATGGTATTCTCTGTGCGATTATCTGCTTAAACCGGTAACGCACTTACCCTAACCCAACCAAAACATGTAAGAGCCATCCGTTAATTTTGTCCAAAACTTTCACTCCAAGATGCTCGGTTTTTCCTTCAAAAATGCCATTGCCGTGGTTACCTTGGCTACCACGAAGAGTTAGTCTCTGTCGCTGTTGTATTTCTGAGGGATTGTCCGCCTAAACGGATAAAACCCTTACTCTAAGTGAAACATTTAGAAAGCATTCCGTTAATTTCATCCAAAATTTACAGTCCGAGAAGCTCGGTTCTTCACTTCAGAAATGCCATTGCCGTTGTTAGCTTCGCTACTGCGAAGAGACAGTCTCTGTTGCTGTGGTATTCTCTGTGCGATTGTCTGCCTGAGCAGATAATGCCCTTACAACTAAGCGAAATATATAGCAAAAGCCGTCCAGCGATTTTATCCAAAACTTTTACTACGAGTAGCTTGGTACTTTTCATCAGAAATTCCATTTTCGTAGTTAGCTTGGCTACAATGAAGAGTTAGTCTCTGTTGCTGTTGTATTTCTGCGATTGTCTGCTTAAACAGGTAACACTTACCCTAACCCAAACAAAACATGTAGGAAGAGCCGTCTGTTAATTTTATCCAAAACATTCACTCCATGAAGCTCGGTTCTTTGCTTCAGAAATTCCATTGCCGTGGTTAGCTTGGCTACCACGAAGAGTTGGTCTCTGTTGCTGTTGTATTTCTGAGGAATTGTGCGCCTAAACGGATAAAACCCTTACACTAAGCGAATTATGTAAAAAAAAAAAAAAAAAGCCAGGCATTAATTTTACCCAAATCTTTCCCTCCAAAAAGCTTGGTACTTTCCATCAGAAATGCCGTTGCCCTGGTTAGCTTGGCTACCACGAATAGTTAGTCTCTGTTGTTGTTGTATTTCTGTGGGTTTGTCCGCCTGAACAGATAAAACCCTTACCATAAGTGAAACATGTAGAAAGTGCCATCCATTAATGTTATCTAAAACTTTCACTTCGAGAAGCTTGGCACATTCCATCAGGAATGCCATTGCTGCAGTTAGCTTGGCTACTACGAAGAGTCATTCTCTGTTGCTGTGGTGTTCTCTGTGCGATTGTTTGTCTGAGCTGATAAAACCCTTTCGCTTAGCGAAATATGTAGAAAGAGCGGTCCAGTAATTTTATCCAGAATTCACTCCGAGAAGCTTGGTACTTTCTTTCGGAAATGACTTTGCCATAGATAGCCTGGCTACTGCTAAGAATTATTCTTTGTTGTTGTAATTTTTTGTGGGATTGTCTGACTGAGCTGATAAAACCCTTACACTAAGCGAAATCTGTAGGAAGAGCCGATCAGCAATGCGACTACCTAACCCTCTCACTACATGTTCTGTTGCTGTGGTATTGTCTGTTGGATTGTTTGCCTGAGCAGATAAAAATCTTGGCCTAACTCATCCCTAACCGAAAAATGTAGAAAGAGCCCTCCATTAATTTTATCCAAAACTTTCACTCTAAGTAGCTCGGTTTTCTTTCACAAATGACTTTGCCATCGATAGCCTGGCTACTGCTAAGAATTATTCTCTGTATTTTTTTGTGGGATTATCTGACTGAGCTGATAAAACCCTTACAACTAAGCGAAATATGTGGAAAGAGCTGTTCAGCAATGTTATCCAAAAGTTTCACTCTGAGAAGCTTGGTACTTTTCATCAGAAATGCCATTGCCGTAATGAGCTTGGCTACTGTGAAGAGTTAATCTCTGTTGCTGTGGTAGTCTCTGTGCGATTGTCTGCCTGAGCTGATAAAACCCTTACCCTAAGTGAAACATGTGGAGACGGCCTGTCAATTTTTTGCCCCGAAAGTATCACTCAGAAGCTCGGTACTTAAGAGCAGTGCCATTGCTGTGGTTAGCTTGTCTACGACGAAGTAATTCTCTGTTGCTGTGGGATTGTCTGCCTGAGCAGGTAAATCCCTTGCGCCAACCAAACCGAAACATTGTAGAAAGTGCATACGTTAAGATCGAAAAACTGTCACTCCGAGAAGCTTGGTACTTTCCATCTGAAATGTCATTGCCATGGTGAGCTTTGCTACTGCGAAGAGTTAGCCTCTGTTGCTGTGGGATTGTCTGCCTGAGTAGGTAAAACCCTTACGCTAACCAAATCGAAACATTGTTGTAAGAGCGTATTTAAGATCCAAAACTGTCACTCCGAGAAGCCTAGTACTTTTCATCAGAAATGCCATTGCCATGGTGAGCTTTGCTATTGTGAAGAGTTAGTCTCTGTTGCTGTGAGATTGTTTGCCTGAGCAGATAAAACCCTTACGCAAACCCTACCTCAACCAAAACATGAAGTAAGTCATCAGTTAATTTGATCCAAAATTGTCTACGAGAAAGTCGGTACTTTATTTCAAAATTGTCATTTCTGTGTTTAGCTTGGCTACCGCGAAGTGGTAGTCTCTGTCGCTGTGGGATTGTCTGCCTGAGCAGATAAAACACTTACCCTAACCCAACCGAAACATGTAAAGAGAACCATCCGTTTATTTTACCCAAAACTATCGCTGCGACAAGCTCGCTGCTCTCCATCAGAAATGCTATTGCTGTGGTTGGCTTGGCTACCACCAAGACTGTCTGTTGCTGTGGTATTTCTATGGGATTATCTGGCTGAGCAGATAAAACCCTTACTCTTAAGTGAAACATGTAGAAAGAGTCATCTGTTAATTTCATCCGGAACTATCACTCCGAGAAGCTCGGTACTTTCCATCAGAAATGACTTTGCTGTGGTTAGTTTGGCTACTGTGAAGAGTTAGTCTCTGTTGCCGTGGGATTGTCTGCCTGAGCAGATAAAACCCTTACCGTAACTCTACTCTAACCAAAAGATGTGGAACGGCCCAACCCTTAATTTTATCCAAAGATTTTATTCCGAGCAGCTCGGTACATTCCATCTAAAATGCCATTACCGTGGTTAGCTTGTCTATCTAAGTTATTCTCTGTTGCATTGGTATTTTCTGCCTTAGCAGGTAAAACCCTAACCCTATCTCAACCGGAACATCTAGAAAGAGCAATCCGTCAATTTTATCTGAAACTATCACTCCATGTTAAATGCTACTGCGAAGAGGTAGTCCCTGTTGATGTGGTATTGTCTGTTGTATTGTTTGCCTGAGCAGGCAACACTCTTAGCCTAACTCATCCCTAACCGAAAGATGTAGAAAGAGCAATCTGTTAATTTTATCCAAAGCTTTCAGTTGGAAAAGCTCAGTATTTTCCATCAGAAATGACTTTGTCATGGATAGCTTGGCTACTGCCAAGAGTTATTCTGTTTTTTTTTTTTTGTGGGATTGTCTGACTGAGCAGCTAAGCCCTAACCCAAACCTTATCTCAAGTGAAACATGTAGAAGGCTCTCTCCGTTAATTTTATGCGAAACTTTTACTCTGAAAAGCTCAGTACTTTCCATCAGAAATACCATTGCTGTGGTTGGCTTGGCTACTGCGATGAGTTGGAGTCTTGCTGTGGTATTCTCTGTAGGATTGTGTGCCAGAGCAGATGAAACCCTTGCCATACATAACCGAAAGATATAGAGCCATCCGTTAAGTTTAGCCAAACCTAATCCTACTTTCGGGGATAAGTTCTTTAGTTTTTATCGTGAGAAATGTTTTTCTAAAGTGAGTCCCGCCACCCACTATGATGAGCTGGGGTGCTTCTTCCTGAGCGCTTAGCGGGTACAGAGAAGTTGTTTAATCACAAGCTCTGTGCTTTAGATGACGTTCAATGTTCCTTTTATGGGAGCATCAAGAGAAGGGGCATGTTCTGAGTGGTAAAAAGGAAAAAAGTGCAGAAATTCATCAATTTGATCGAAACCTTAGTCTTAAATCTTAAAAAATTACATTGCAATTGCAGAAAAGTTCAATTTGGAAAAAAAAAACAAACGCTTGTATTGTTCCAAACCCCACCAACAACTTTTCAAGTTTAAAACGGGATAAAGTAATCAAGATAAGACTGGGAGATCAGTTGTAACGAATAAACACCCAAATTGCCCCCAGACTTAACCAATCAAACTCTATCCATATCCCTAATCCTGGGGGTATTTCTAATCCAGCACTTGGGCATTGGCGGAGGTGCTCAGTTGACCTGTGTTGGCTCTGGCATTCAACCCTAACCATAAAGTTAACCTAGTATGTTCAGTGTGAAATGCCGGAGCCGTGGTTAGCTTGGCTACCGCGAAGAGTTGGTCTCTTGTTGTGGGATTTGCTGCCTGAGCAGGTAAAACCTCTACCCTAATACAAACCCTAACCCAAACGTGTTGAAAGAGCCGTCTGTTAATTTTATCCAAATTTTGCATACCGAGAAGCTCTGTACTTCCCATCAGAAATGCCACTGCAGTGGTTAGCTTGGCAACTGCCAAGACAGTCTCTGTTGCTATGGTATTATTTGTGGGATTAATTCTTAGCAGGAGCCAAGCTAACCACGGCAATGGTATTTCTGGTGTAAGATACGGAGTGTTTCGGAGCTTGTGGTTTGGATATAATTAGCGGCTGGCTCTTTCTACATGTTTTTGTAAGGATTGGGTTAGGTTTAGTATAAGGGTTTTATCTGCTGAGGCAGACGGTCTCTGTTGCTGTTGTATTTCTGCGGGATTGTCTGCCTGAACAGATAAAACCCTTACCATAAGTGAAACATGTAGAAAGAGGCGTCCATTAATGTTAACCAAAACTGTCACTCCGAGAAGCTTGGTACTTTCCATCAGAAATGCCATTGCGGTGGTGAGCTTGGCTACTGCGAAGAGTTAATCTCTGTTGCTGTGGTATTCTCTGTGCGATTGTCTGACTGAACAGGTAAAACCCTTACATCTAAGCGAAACATGTAGGAAGAGCCATCCATTAAGGTGGTCCAAAACTTTCACTCCGAGAAACTTAGTACTTTCCATCAGGAATGCCATTGCCGTAGTTAGCTTGGCTACTACAAAGTTTTTTTTCTGTTGCGGTGGTATTTTCTGTGCGATTGACTGCCTGAGCTGATAAAACCCTTACAATTAAGTGAAACGTGTAGACGGAGCCTTCCATTAATTTCATCCAAAACTATTGCTTCAAGAAGCTTGGTACTTTCCATCAGAAATGCCATTGCTGTGCTTAGCTTGGCTACTGCGAAGAGTTGGACTTTGTTGCTGTGGTATTCTCTGTGTGATTGTTTGGCTGAGCTGATAAAACCCTTACAACTAAGCGAAAAATGTAGAAAGAGCCGTCCATTAATTTGATCTAAAACGTATACACTCAGAGGCTTGGTACTTTCCATCAGAAATGCCATTGCCGTGGTTAGCTTGGCTATGACGAAGTCTGTTGCTGTTGTATTTCTGCGGGATTGTCCAACTGAACAGGTAAAACCCTTACAATTAAGCGAAACATGTAGACAGAGCCGTCCATTAATTTTATCCAAAACTATTACTCCAAGAAGCTTGGTACTTTCCATCAGAAATGCCATTGCCGTGGTTAGCTTGGCTACTGCGAAGAGTTAGAATCTGTTGCTGTGGTATTCTCTGTGTGATTGTTTGGCTGAGCTGATAAAACCCTTACAACTAAGCGAAACATGTAGAAAGAGCCATCTATTAATTTTATCCAAAACTTTCACTCCGATAAGCTTGGTACTTTCCATCAGAAATGCCATTGCTGTGGTTAGCTTGGCTACCATGAACAGTTGGTCTCTGTTGTTGAGGTATTCTGTGTGGGATTGTCTGTCTGAGCAGGTAAAAACCTTGCCCTATCCAAACCGAAACTTGTAGAAAGAGTGATCCGTTAGTTTTATCTGAAACTATGTTCAGAAATGCTACTGCGAAGAGGTAGTCACTGTTGCTGTGGTATTGTCAGTATGGCTTGTTTGCCTGAGCAGATAAAACTCTTAGCATAACCCATCCCTAACCGAAAGATGTAGAAAGAGCAATCTGTTAATTTTATCCAAACCTTTCAGTTGGAAAAGCTCAGTGCTTTCCATCAGAAATGACTTTGACATGGATAGCTTGGCTACTGCTAAGACTTATTCTCTGTTGTGGTATTTTCTTGTGCGATTGTCTGCCTGAGCTGATAAAACCCTTACCCTAAGCGAAAAGTGTAGAAAGAGCTGTCCAGTAATTTTATCCAAACCTTTCACTCCAATAAGCTTGGTACTTTCCATCAGAAATGCCATTGCCGTGGTTAGCTTGGCTACTGCGAAGAGTTGGATTCTGTTGCTGTGGTATTCTCTGTGCGATTGATTGCCTGAGCTGATAAAACCCTTAGGCTAAGCGATATATGTAGAAAAGCCGTCCATTAATGTTATCCAAAACTTTCACTCCGATAAGCTTGGTACTTTCCATCAGAAATGCCATTGTTGTGGTTACCTTGGCTACCACGAAGAGCTCGTCTCTGTTGCTGTGGTGTTCTGTGCGATTGTCTGCCTGAGCTGATGAAACCCTTACAACTAAGCGAAGCATGTAGAAAGAAACGTCCATTAATTTTAAGCAAAACTTTTACGCCAAGAACTTTGATACTTTCCATTAGAAATGCCATTGCCGTGGTTAGCTTGGCTACCACGAAGAGTTGGTCTTTGTTGCTATTGTATTTCTGCAGGATTGTCCGACTGAACACATAAAACCCTTACCATAAGTGAAACATGTATAAAGTGCCGTCCATTAATGTTATCTAAAACTTTCACTCCGAGAAGCTTGGTACTTTCGATCAGAAATGCCATTGCCGTGGTTAGCTTGGCTACTGCGAAGAGTTCGTCTCTGTTGCTGTGGAATTCTGTGCGATTGTCTGCCTGAGCTGATAAAACCCTTACACTAAGCGAAACATATAAAAAGAGCCGTCCATTAATTCTATCCAAGACTTTCACTCCAAGAAGCTTGGTACTTTCCATCAGAAATGCCACTGCCATGGTTAGCTTGGCTACTGCGAAGAGTTCGTCTCTATTGCTGTGGTATTCTCTGTGCGATTGTCTGCCTGAGCTGATAAAACTCTTAAGCTAAGCGAAACATAGAAAGAGCAGTCCCTTAATTTCATCCGAGACTTTCACTCCGAGAAGCTTGGTACTTTCCATCAGAAATGCCATTGCCATGGTCAGCTGGCTACTGCGAAGAGTTAGTCTCTGTTGCTGTGGTATTCTCTGTGCGATTGTCTGCCTGAGCTGATAAAACTCTTAAGCTAAGCGAAACATAGAAAGAGCCGTCCCTTAATTTCATCCGAGACTTTCGCTCCGAGAAGCTTGGTACTTTCCATCAGAAATGCCATTGCCATGGTCAGCTGGCTACTGCGAAGAGTTAGTCTCTGTTGCTGTGGTATTCTCTGTGCGATTGTCTGCCTGAGCTGATAAAACCCTTACACTTAGCGAATCATGGAAAGATCCATCCATTAATTTTATCCAAGACTTTCACTCCAAGAAGCTTGGTACTTTCCATCAGAAATGCCATTGCCGTGGTTAGCTTGGCTACTGCGAAGAGTTCGTCTCTGTTGCTGTGGAATTCTCTGTGCGATTGTCTGCCTGAGCTTATAAAACCCTTAAGCTAAGCGAAACATAGAAAGAGCCGTCCCTTAATTTCATCCGAGACTTTCACTCCGAGAAGCTTGGTACTTTCCATCAGAAATGCCATTGCCATGGTCAGCTGGCTACTGCGAAGAGTTCGTCTCTGTTGCTGTGGAATTCTCTGTGCGATTGTCTGCCTGAGCTGATAAAACCCTTACACTTAGCGAATCATAGAAAGATCCATCCATTAATTTTATCCAAGACTTTCACTCCAAGAAGCTTGGTACTTTCCATCAGAAATGTCATTGCCGTGGTTAGCTTGGCTACTGCGAAGAGTTCGTCTCTGTTGCTGTGGAATTCTCTGTGCGATTGTCTGCCTGAGCTGATAAATCCCTTACGCTAAGCGTAACATAGAAAGAGCCGTCCATTAATTTTACCCAAGACTTACACTGAGAAGCTTGGTACTTTCCATCAGAAATGCCATTGCCGTGGTTAGCTTGGCTACTGTGAAGAGTTAGTCTCTGTTGCTGTGCGATTGTCTGCCTGAGCTGATAAAACCCTTACACTAAGCGAAACATATAAAAAGAGCCGTCCATTAATTCTATCCAAGACTTTCACTCCGAGAAGCTTGGTACTTTCCATCAGAAATGCCATTGCCGTGGTTAGCTTGGCTACTGCGAAGAGTTCGTCTCTGTTGCTGTGGAATTCTCTGTGCGATTGTCTGCCTGAGCTGATAAAACCCTTACGCTAAGCGAAACATAGAAAGAGCCGTCCCTTAATTTCATCCGAGACTTTCACTCCGACAAGCTTGGTACTTTCCATCAGAAATGCCATTGCCATGGTCAGCTGGCTACTGCGAAGAGTTAGTCTCTGTTGCTGTGGTATTCTCTGTGCGATTGTCTGCCTGAGCTGATAAAACTCTTAAGCTAAGGGAAACATAGAAAGAGCCGTCCCTTAATTTCATCCGAGACTTTCACTCCGAGAAGCTTGGTACTTTCCATCAGAAATGCCATGGTCAGCTGGCTACTGCGAAGAGTTAGTCTCTGTTGCTGTGGTATTCTCTGCGATTGTCTGCCTGAGCTGATAAAACTCTTAAGCTAAGCGAAACATAGAAAGAGCCGTCCCTTAATTTCATCCGAGACTTTCACTCCGAGAAGCTTGGTACTTTCCATCAGAAATGCCATGGTCAGCTGGCTACTGCGAAGAGTTAGTCTCTGTTGCTGTGGTATTCTCTGTGCGATTGTCTGCCTGAGCTGATAAAACCCTTACACTTAGCGAATCATGGAAAGATCCATCCATTAATTTTATCCAAGACTTTCACTCCAAGAAGCTTGGTACTTTCCATCAGAAATGCCATTGCCGTGGTTAGCTTGGCTACTGCGAAGAGTTCGTCTCTGTTGCTGTGGAATTCTCTGTGCGATTGTCTGCCTGAGCTGAAAAATCCCTTACGCTAAGCGTAACATAGAAAGAGCCGTCCATTAATTTTACCCAAGACTTACACTGAGAAGCTTGGTACTTTCCATCAGAAATGCCATTGCCGTGGTTAGCTTGGCTACTGTGAAGAGTTAGTCTCTGTTGCTGTGCGATTGTCTGCCTGAGCTGATAAAACCCTTACACTAAGCGAAACATATAAAAAGAGCCGTCCGTTAATTCTATCCAAGACTTTCACTCCGAGAAGCTTGGTACTTTCCATCAGAAATGCCATTGCCGTGGTTAGCTTGGCTACTGCGAAGAGTTCGTCTCTGTTGCTGTGGAATTCTCTGTGCGATTGTCTGCCTGAGCTTATAAAACCCTTACGCTAAGCGAAACATAGAAAGAGCCGTCCCTTAATTTCATCCGAGACTTTCACTCCGAGAAGCTTGGTACTTTCCATCAGAAATGCCATGGTCAGCTGGCTACTGCGAAGAGTTAGTCTCTGTTGCTGTGGTATTCTCTGTGCGATTGTCTGCCTGAGCTGATAAAACCCTTACACTTAGCGAATCATGGAAAGATCCATCCATTAATTTTATCCAAGACTTTCACTCCAAGAAGCTTGGTACTTTCCATCAGAAATGCCATTGCCGTGGTTAGCTTGGCTACTGCGAAGAGTTCGTCTCTGTTGCTGTGGAATTCTCTGTGCGATTGTCTGCCTGAGCTTATAAAACCCTTACGCTAAGCGAAACATAGAAAGAGCCGTCCCTTAATTTCATCCGAGACTTTCACTCCGAGAAGCTTGGTACTTTCCATCAGAAATGCCATTGCCATGGTCAGCTGGCTACTGCGAAGAGTTAGTCTCTGTTGCTGTGGTATTCTCTGTGCGATTGTCTGCCTGAGCTGATAAAACCCTTACACTTAGCGAATCATAGAAAGATCCATCCATTAATTTTATCCAAGACTTTCACTCCAAGAAGCTTGGTACTTTCCATCAGAAATGTCATTGCCGTGGTTAGCTTGGCTACTGCGAAGAGTTCGTCTCTGTTGCTGTGGAATTCTCTGTGCGATTGTCTGCCTGAGCTGATAAATCCCTTACGCTAAGCGTAACATAGAAAGAGCCGTCCATTAATTTTACCCAAGACTTTCACTCCGAGAAGCTTGGTACTTTCCATCAGAAATGCCATTGCCGTGGTTAGCTTGGCTACTGCGAAGAGTTAGTCTCTGTTGCTGTGGTATTCTCTGTGCGATTGTCTGCCATAGCTGAAAAAATCCTTATGCTAAGCAAAACATATAGAAAGAACCGTCCATTAATTCTATCCAAGACTTTCACTCCGAGAAGCTTGGTACTTTCCATCAGAAATGCCACTGCCATGGTTAGCTTGGCTACTGCGAAGAGTTCGTCTCTATTGCTGTGGTATTCTCTGTGCGATTGTCTGCCTGAGCTGATAAAACTCTTAAGCTAAGCGAAACATAGAAAGAGCAGTCCCTTAATTTCATCCGAGACTTTCACTCCGAGAAGCTTGGTACTTTCCATCAGAAATGCCATTGCCATGGTCAGCTGGCTACTGCGAAGAGTTAGTCTCTGTTGCTGTGGTATTCTCTGTGCGATTGTCTGCCTGAGCTGATAAAACCCTTACACTTAGCGAATCATAGAAAGATCCATCCATTAATTTTATCCAAGACTTTCACTCCAAGAAGCTTGGTACTTTCCATCAGAAATGCCATTGCCGTGGTTAGCTTGGCTACTGTGAAGAGTTAGTCTCTGTTGCTGTGCGATTGTCTGCCTGAGCTGATAAAACCCTTACACTAAGCGAAACATATAAAAAGAGCCGTCCATTAATTCTATCCAAGACTTTCACTCCGAGAAGCTTGGTACTTTCCATCAGAAATGCCATTGCCGTGGTTAGCTTGGCTACTGCGAAGAGTTCGTCTCTGTTGCTGTGGAATTCTGTGCGATTGTCTGCCTGAGCTGATAAAACCCTTACACTAAGCGAAACATATAAAAAGAGCCGTCCATTAATTCTATCCAAGACTTTCACTCCAAGAAGCTTGGTACTTTCCATCAGAAATGCCACTGCCATGGTTAGCTTGGCTACTGCGAAGAGTTCGTCTCTATTGCTGTGGTATTCTCTGTGCGATTGTCTGCCTGAGCTGATAAAACTCTTAAGCTAAGCGAAACATAGAAAGAGCAGTCCCTTAATTTCATCCGAGACTTTCACTCCGAGAAGCTTGGTACTTTCCATCAGAAATGCCATTGCCATGGTCAGCTGGCTACTGCGAAGAGTTAGTCTCTGTTGCTGTGGTATTCTCTGTGCGATTGTCTGCCTGAGCTGATAAAACTCTTAAGCTAAGCGAAACATAGAAAGAGCCGTCCCTTAATTTCATCCGAGACTTTCGCTCCGAGAAGCTTGGTACTTTCCATCAGAAATGCCATTGCCATGGTCAGCTGGCTACTGCGAAGAGTTAGTCTCTGTTGCTGTGGTATTCTCTGTGCGATTGTCTGCCTGAGCTGATAAAACCCTTACACTTAGCGAATCATGGAAAGATCCATCCATTAATTTTATCCAAGACTTTCACTCCAAGAAGCTTGGTACTTTCCATCAGAAATGCCATTGCCGTGGTTAGCTTGGCTACTGCGAAGAGTTCGTCTCTGTTGCTGTGGAATTCTCTGTGCGATTGTCTGCCTGAGCTTATAAAACCCTTAAGCTAAGCGAAACATAGAAAGAGCCGTCCCTTAATTTCATCCGAGACTTTCACTCCGAGAAGCTTGGTACTTTCCATCAGAAATGCCATTGCCATGGTCAGCTGGCTACTGCGAAGAGTTCGTCTCTGTTGCTGTGGAATTCTCTGTGCGATTGTCTGCCTGAGCTGATAAAACCCTTACACTTAGCGAATCATAGAAAGATCCATCCATTAATTTTATCCAAGACTTTCACTCCAAGAAGCTTGGTACTTTCCATCAGAAATGTCATTGCCGTGGTTAGCTTGGCTACTGCGAAGAGTTCGTCTCTGTTGCTGTGGAATTCTCTGTGCGATTGTCTGCCTGAGCTGATAAATCCCTTACGCTAAGCGTAACATAGAAAGAGCCGTCCATTAATTTTACCCAAGACTTACACTGAGAAGCTTGGTACTTTCCATCAGAAATGCCATTGCCGTGGTTAGCTTGGCTACTGTGAAGAGTTAGTCTCTGTTGCTGTGCGATTGTCTGCCTGAGCTGATAAAACCCTTACACTAAGCGAAACATATAAAAAGAGCCGTCCATTAATTCTATCCAAGACTTTCACTCCGAGAAGCTTGGTACTTTCCATCAGAAATGCCATTGCCGTGGTTAGCTTGGCTACTGCGAAGAGTTCGTCTCTGTTGCTGTGGAATTCTCTGTGCGATTGTCTGCCTGAGCTGATAAAACCCTTACGCTAAGCGAAACATAGAAAGAGCCGTCCCTTAATTTCATCCGAGACTTTCACTCCGACAAGCTTGGTACTTTCCATCAGAAATGCCATTGCCATGGTCAGCTGGCTACTGCGAAGAGTTAGTCTCTGTTGCTGTGGTATTCTCTGTGCGATTGTCTGCCTGAGCTGATAAAACTCTTAAGCTAAGGGAAACATAGAAAGAGCCGTCCCTTAATTTCATCCGAGACTTTCACTCCGAGAAGCTTGGTACTTTCCATCAGAAATGCCATGGTCAGCTGGCTACTGCGAAGAGTTAGTCTCTGTTGCTGTGGTATTCTCTGCGATTGTCTGCCTGAGCTGATAAAACTCTTAAGCTAAGCGAAACATAGAAAGAGCCGTCCCTTAATTTCATCCGAGACTTTCACTCCGAGAAGCTTGGTACTTTCCATCAGAAATGCCATGGTCAGCTGGCTACTGCGAAGAGTTAGTCTCTGTTGCTGTGGTATTCTCTGTGCGATTGTCTGCCTGAGCTGATAAAACCCTTACACTTAGCGAATCATGGAAAGATCCATCCATTAATTTTATCCAAGACTTTCACTCCAAGAAGCTTGGTACTTTCCATCAGAAATGCCATTGCCGTGGTTAGCTTGGCTACTGCGAAGAGTTCGTCTCTGTTGCTGTGGAATTCTCTGTGCGATTGTCTGCCTGAGCTTATAAAACCCTTACGCTAAGCGAAACATAGAAAGAGCCGTCCCTTAATTTCATCCGAGACTTTCACTCCGAGAAGCTTGGTACTTTCCATCAGAAATGCCATTGCCATGGTCAGCTGGCTACTGCGAAGAGTTAGTCTCTGTTGCTGTGGTATTCTCTGTGCGATTGTCTGCCTGAGCTGATAAAACCCTTACACTTAGCGAATCATAGAAAGATCCATCCATTAATTTTATCCAAGACTTTCACTCCAAGAAGCTTGGTACTTTCCATCAGAAATGTCATTGCCGTGGTTAGCTTGGCTACTGCGAAGAGTTCGTCTCTGTTGCTGTGGAATTCTCTGTGCGATTGTCTGCCTGAGCTGATAAATCCCTTACGCTAAGCGTAACATAGAAAGAGCCGTCCATTAATTTTACCCAAGACTTTCACTCCGAGAAGCTTGGTACTTTCCATCAGAAATGCCATTGCCGTGGTTAGCTTGGCTACTGCGAAGAGTTAGTCTCTGTTGCTGTGGTATTCTCTGTGCGATTGTCTGCCATAGCTGAAAAAATCCTTATGCTAAGCAAAACATATAGAAAGAACCGTCCATTAATTCTATCCAAGACTTTCACTCCGAGAAGCTTGGTACTTTCCATCAGAAATGCCACTGCCATGGTTAGCTTGGCTACTGCGAAGAGTTCGTCTCTATTGCTGTGGTATTCTCTGTGCGATTGTCTGCCTGAGCTGATAAAACTCTTAAGCTAAGCGAAACATAGAAAGAGCAGTCCCTTAATTTCATCCGAGACTTTCACTCCGAGAAGCTTGGTACTTTCCATCAGAAATGCCATTGCCATGGTCAGCTGGCTACTGCGAAGAGTTAGTCTCTGTTGCTGTGTTATTCTCTGTGCGATTGTCTGCCTGAGCTTATAAAACCCTTACACTTAGCGAATCATAGAAAGATCCATCCATTAATTTTATCCAAGACTTTCACTCCAAGAAGCTTGGTACTTTCCATCAGAAATGTCATTGCCGTGGTTAGCTTGGCTACTGCGAAGAGTTCGTCTCTGTTGCTGTGGAATTCTCTGTGCGATTGTCTGCCTGAGCTGATAAATCCCTTACGCTAAGCGTAACATAGAAAGAGCCGTCCATTAATTTTACCCAAGACTTACACTGAGAAGCTTGGTACTTTCCATCAGAAATGCCGTTGCCGTGGTTAGCTTGGCTACTGTGAAGAGTTAGTCTCTGTTGCTGTGCGATTGTCTGCCTGAGCTGATAAAACCCTTACACTAAGCGAAACATATAAAAAGAGCCGTCCATTAATTCTATCCAAGACTTTCACTCCGAGAAGCTTGGTACTTTCCATCAGAAATGCCATTGCCGTGGTTAGCTTGGCTACTGCGAAGAGTTCGTCTCTGTTGCTGTGGAATTCTGTGCGATTGTCTGCCTGAGCTGATAAAACCCTTACACTAAGCGAAACATATAAAAAGAGCCGTCCATTAATTCTATCCAAGACTTTCACTCCAAGAAGCTTGGTACTTTCCATCAGAAATGCCACTGCCATGGTTAGCTTGGCTACTGCGAAGAGTTCGTCTCTATTGCTGTGGTATTCTCTGTGCGATTGTCTGCCTGAGCTGATAAAACTCTTAAGCTAAGCGAAACATAGAAAGAGCAGTCCCTTAATTTCATCCGAGACTTTCACTCCGAGAAGCTTGGTACTTTCCATCAGAAATGCCATTGCCATGGTCAGCTGGCTACTGCGAAGAGTTAGTCTCTGTTGCTGTGGTATTCTCTGTGCGATTGTCTGCCTGAGCTGATAAAACCCTTACACTTAGCGAATCATAGAAAGATCCATCCATTAATTTTATCCAAGACTTTCACTCCAAGAAGCTTGGTACTTTCCATCAGAAATGCCATTGCCGTGGTTAGCTTGGCTACTGCGAAGAGTTCGTCTCTGTTGCTGTGGAATTCTCTGTGCGATTGTCTGCCTGAGCTGATAAATCCCTTACGCTAAGCGTAACATAGAAAGAGCCGTCCATTAATTTTACCCAAGACTTACACTGAGAAGCTTGGTACTTTCCATCAGAAATGCCATTGCCGTGGTTAGCTTGGCTACTGTGAAGAGTTAGTCTCTGTTGCTGTGCGATTGTCTGCCTGAGCTGATAAAACCCTTACACTAAGCGAAACATATAAAAAGAGCCGTCCATTAATTCTATCCAAGACTTTCACTCCGAGAAGCTTGGTACTTTCCATCAGAAATGCCATTGCCGTGGTTAGCTTGGCTACTGCGAAGAGTTCGTCTCTGTTGCTGTGGAATTCTGTGCGATTGTCTGCCTGAGCTGATAAAACCCTTACACTAAGCGAAACATATAAAAAGAGCCGTCCATTAATTCTATCCAAGACTTTCACTCCAAGAAGCTTGGTACTTTCCATCAGAAATGCCACTGCCATGGTTAGCTTGGCTACTGCGAAGAGTTCGTCTCTATTGCTGTGGTATTCTCTGTGCGATTGTCTGCCTGAGCTGATAAAACTCTTAAGCTAAGCGAAACATAGAAAGAGCAGTCCCTTAATTTCATCCGAGACTTTCACTCCGAGAAGCTTGGTACTTTCCATCAGAAATGCCATTGCCATGGTCAGCTGGCTACTGCGAAGAGTTAGTCTCTGTTGCTGTGGTATTCTCTGTGCGATTGTCTGCCTGAGCTGATAAAACCCTTACACTTAGCGAATCATAGAAAGATCCATCCATTAATTTTATCCAAGACTTTCACTCCAAGAAGCTTGGTACTTTCCATCAGAAATGTCATTGCCGTGGTTAGCTTGGCTACTGCGAAGAGTTCGTCTCTGTTGCTGTGGAATTCTCTGTGCGATTGTCTGCCTGAGCTGATAAATCCCTTACGCTAAGCGTAACATAGAAAGAGCCGTCCATTAATTTTACCCAAGACTTACACTGAGAAGCTTGGTACTTTCCATCAGAAATGCCATTGCCGTGGTTAGCTTGGCTACTGTGAAGAGTTAGTCTCTGTTGCTGTGCGATTGTCTGCCTGAGCTGATAAAACCCTTACACTAAGCGAAACATATAAAAAGAGCCGTCCATTAATTCTATCCAAGACTTTCACTCCGAGAAGCTTGGTACTTTCCATCAGAAATGCCATTGCCGTGGTTAGCTTGGCTACTGCGAAGAGTTCGTCTCTGTTGCTGTGGAATTCTCTGTGCGATTGTCTGCCTGAGCTTATAAAACCCTTACGCTAAGCGAAACATAGAAAGAGCCGTCCCTTAATTTCATCCGAGACTTTCACTCCGAGAAGCTTGGTACTTTCCATCAGAAATGCCATTGCCATGGTCAGCTGGCTACTGCGAAGAGTTAGTCTCTGTTGCTGTGGTATTCTCTGTGCGATTGTCTGCCTGAGCTGATAAAACTCTTAAGCTAAGCGAAACATAGAAAGAGCCGTCCCTTAATTTCATCCGAGACTTTCACTCCGAGAAGCTTGGTACTTTCCATCAGAAATGCCATTGCCATGGTCAGCTGGCTACTGCGAAGAGTTAGTCTCTGTTGCTGTGGTATTCTCTGTGCGATTGTCTGCCTGAGCTGATAAAACCCTTACACTTAGCGAATCATAGAAAGAGCCATCCATTAATTTTATCCAAGACTTTCACTCCAAGAAGCTTGGTACTTTCCATCAGAAATGCCATTGCCATGGTCAGCTGGCTACTGCGAAGAGTTAGTCTCTGTTGCTGTGGTATTCTCTGTGCGATTGTCTGCCTGAGCTGATAAAACTCTTAAGCTAAGCGAAACATAGAAAGAGCAGTCCCTTAATTTCATCCGAGACTTTCACTCCGAGAAGCTTGGTACTTTCCATCAGAAATGCCATTGCCATGGTCAGCTGGCTACTGCGAAGAGTTAGTCTCTGTTGCTGTGGTATTCTCTGTGCGATTGTCTGCCTGAGCTGATAAAACCCTTACACTTAGCGAATCATAGAAAGATCCATCCATTAATTTTATCCAAGACTTTCACTCCAAGAAGCTTGGTATTTTCCATCAGAAATGCCATTGCCGTGGTTGGCTTGGCTACTGCGAAGAGTTAGTCTCTGTTGCTGTGCGATTGTCTGCCTGAGCTGATAAAACCCTTACACTAAGCGAAACATATAAAAAGAGCCGTCCATTAATTCTATCCAAGACTTTCACTCCGAGAAGCTTGGTACTTTCCATCAGAAATGCCATTGCCGTGTTTAGCTTGGCTACTGCAAAGAGTTAGTCTCTGTTGCTGTGGTATTCTCTGTGCGATTGTCTGCCTGAGCTGATAAAACCCTTACACTAAGCGAAACATAGAAAGAGCGGTCCATTAATTTTATCCAAGACTAACTCCGAGAAGCTTGGTACTTTCCATCAGGAATGCCATTGCCGTGGTTAGCTTGGCTACTGCAAAGAGTTAGTCTCTGTTGCTGTGGTATTCTCTGTGCGAAAGTCTTCCTGAGCTGATAAAACCCTTACACTAAGCGAAACGTAGAAAGAGCGGTCCATTAATTTTATCCAAGACTTTCACTCCGAGAAGCTTGGTACTTTCCATCATGAATGCCATTGCCATGGTTAGCTTGGCTACTGCAAAGAGTTAGTCTCTGTTGCTGTGGTATTCTCTGTGCGAAAGTCTTCCTGAGCTGATTAAACCCTTACACTAAGCGAAACATAGAAAGAGCGGTCCATTAATTTTATCCAAGACTTTCACTCCGAGAAGCTTGGTACTTTCCATCAGGAATGCCATTGCCATGGTTAGCTTGGCTACTGCGAAGAGTTAGTCTCTTTTGCTGTGGTATTCTCTGTGCGATTGTCTGCCTCAGCTGATAAAACCCATACTCTAAGCGAAACATGTAGAAAGAGCCATCTTGTTCTATATTTTTCAGTCAAGGTTGGTGTAGGGTTATGGTCAGCAACAAAGACTGTCTGCCTGTGCAGATAAAACCCTTATACTAAATCTATCCCAACCCTTTAAAATGTAGAAAGAGCCATCTGTTAATTGTATACAAAGCTAAAGCTCCAAGACACTCAGTATTTCCCATCAGAAATGCCATTGCTGTGGTTAGCTTGACTCCTGCTAAGAATTAATCCCACAAAGAATACCATAGTAACAGAGACTGTCTTGGAGGTTGCCAAGCTAACCACTGCAGTGGCGTTTCTGGTGGAAAGTACAGAGCTTCTCGGTGTGAAAGGTTTGGATAAAATTAACGGATAGCTCATTCTACATTTGTTTTTTTTGTTTTTTTGCTCCTTTATGGGAGCTTCGCGGAAGGAGCGCATTCTGAGGGGTTAAAAAGGGGGAACATTTCAGAAATCCACCAGTTTTATTCAGACCTAAACCTTAGTCCTAACCCTTACCCTAAAAACATTAAATTGCAATAGCAGACGACTTCTAAAAAAAAGAGAAGCTTATATTACTCTAAACCCCACCAATAACTTTCCAAGTTTAAAGCAGGGTAAACTAATCAAGATGGGAGGTGAATTGTAAAGAAGAAACATCCAAATTTACCGTATCCTTAATCCATCAAACTCTATCCACATCCCTAACCCTATTTCTGGGGATATCTCTAAGCCAGCACTGGCGGAGGCACTCTGGTGACACGCGCTGGCCCGGGCATTCAACCCTTAACTTTCACTCCATGAAGCTCAATATTATCCATCAGAAATGCCATTGCCGTGGTTAGCTTGGCTACTGCGAAGAGTTAGTCTCTGTTGCTGTGGTATTCTCTGTGCGATTTTCTGCCTGAGCTGATAAAGCCCTTACACTAAGCGAAACGTAGGAAGAGCCGTCCATTAATTTTATCCAAGACTTTCACTGCGAGAAGCTTGGTACTTTCCATCAGCAATGCCATTGCCGTTGTTAGCTAGGCTACTGCGAAGAGTTGGTCTCTGCTGCTCTGGTATTCTCTGTGCGATTGTCTGCCTGAGATGATAAAACCCTTACGCTAAGCGAAACATATAGAAAGAAACTTCCATTAATTTTATCCAAGACTTTCACTCCGAGAAGCTTGGTACTTTCCATCAGGAATGCCATTGCCGTGGTTAGCTTGGCTACTGCGAAGAGTTAGTCTCTGTTGCTGTGGTATTCTCTGTGCGATTGTCTGCCTGAGCTGATAAAACCCTTACACTAAGCGAAACATATAGAAAGAGCCGTCCATTAATTCTATCCAAGACTTTCACTCCGAGAAGCTTGGTACTTTCCATCAGAAATGCCATTGCCGTGGTTAGCTTGGCTACTGCGAAGAGTTAGTCTCTTTTGCTGTCGTATTCTCTGTGCGATCGTCTGCCTCAGCTGATAAAACCCATACTCTAAGCGAAACATGTAGAAAGAGCCATCTTGTTCTATATTTTTCAGTCAGGGTTGGTGTAGGGTTATGGTCAGCAACAGAGACTGTCTGCCTGTGCAGATAAAACCCTTATACTAAATCTATCCCAACCCTTTAAAATGTAGAAAGAGCCATCTGTTAATTGTATACAAAGCTAAAGCTCCAAGACACTCAGTATTTCCCATCAGAAATGCCATTGCTGTGGTTAGCTTGACTCCTGCTAAGAATTAATCCCACAAAGAATACCATAGTAACAGAGACTGTCTTGGAGGTTGCCAAGCTAACCACTGCAGTGGCGTTTCTGATGGAAAGTACAGAGCTTCTCGGTGTGAAAGGACTGGATAAAATTAACGGATAGCTCATTCTACATTTGTTTTTTTGCTCCTTTATGGGAGCTTCGCGGAAGGAGCGCATTCTGAGGGGTTAAAAAGGGGGAACATTTCATAAATCCACCAGTTTTATCCAGACCTAAACCTTAGTCCTAACCCTTACCCTAAAAACATTAAATTGCAATAGCAGACGACTTCCAAAAAAAAGAGAAGAAGCTTATATTACTCTAAACCCCACCAATAACTTTTCAAGCTTAAAGCAGGGTAAACTAATCAAGATGGGAGGTGAATTGTAAAGAAGAAACATCCAAATTTACCGTATCCTTAATCCATCAAACTCTATCCACATCCCTAACCCTAATTCTGGGGATATCTCGAAGCCAGCACTGGCGGAGGCACTCTGGTGACACGCGCTGTCCCGGGCATTCAACCCTTAACTTTCACTCCGAGAAGCTCAATATTATCCATCAGAAATACCATTGCCGTGGTTAGCTTGGCTACTGCGAAGAGTTAGTCTCTGTTGCTGTGGTATTCTCTGTGCGATTGTCTGCCTGAGCTGATAAAGCCCTTACACTAAGCGAAACGTAGGAAGAGCCGTCCATTAATTTTATCCAAGACTTTCACTGCGAGAAGCTTGGTACTTTCCATCAGCAATGCCATTGCCGTTGTTAGCTTGGCTACTGCGAAGAGTTGGTCTCTGTTGCTCTGGTATTCTCTGTGCGATTGTCTGCCTGAGATGATAAAACCCTTACGCTAAGCGAAACATAAAGAAAGAAACTTCCATTAATTTTATCCAAGACTTTCACTCTGAGAAGCTTGGTACTTTCCATCAGAAATGCCATTGCCGTGGTTAGCTTGGCTACTGTGAAGAGTTAGTCTCTGTTGCTGTGGTATTTTCTGTGCGATTGTCTGCCTGATCTGATAAAACCCTTACCCTAAGCGAAACATAGAAAGAGCCGTCCAGTAATTTTAGTTAAGACTTTCGCTTTGAGAAGCTTCGTACTTTCCATAAGAAATGCCATTGCAGTGGTTAGCATGGCTACTGCGAAGAGTTAGACTCTGTTGCTGTGGTATTCTCTTTGCGGATGTCTGCCTGAGCTGATAAAACCCATACCCTAAGCGAAACATGTAGAAATAGCCACCTTGTTCTACATTTTTCAGTTAGGATTGGTGTTGGGTTATGGTCAGCAACAGAGACTGTCTTCCTGTGCAGATAAAACCCTTATACTAAACCTATCCCAACCCTTTAAAATGTAGAAAGAGCTATCTGTTAATTGTATACCAACCTAAAGCTCCAAGACACTATTTCCCATGAGAAATGCCATTGCCATGGTTAGCTTGACTGCTGCTAAGAATTAATCCCACAAAGAATACCATAGTAACAGACTGTCTTGGCGGTTGCCAAACTAACCACTGCAGTGGCGTTTCTGATGGAAAGTACAGAGCTTCTCGGTGTGAAAGGTTTGGATAAAATTAACGGATAGCTCATTCTACATTTGTTTTTTTTGTTTTTTTGCTCCTTTATGGGAGCTTCGCGGAAGGAGCGCATTCTGAGGGGTTAAAAAGGGGGAACATTTCATAAATCCACCAGTTTTATCCAGACCTAAACCTTAGTCCTAACCCTTACCCTAAAAACATTAAATTGCAATAGCAGACGACTTCCAAAAAAAAGAGAAGAAGCTTATATTACTCTAAACCCCACCAATAACTTTCCAAGCTTAAAGCAGGGTAAACTAATCAAGATGGGAGGTGAATTGTAAAGAAGAAACATCCAAATTTACCGTATCCTTAATCCATCAAACTCTATCCACATCCCTAACCCTATTTCTGGGGATATCTCTAAGCCAGCACTGGCGGAGGCACTCTGGTGACACGCGCTGGCCCGGGCATTCAACCCTTAACTTTCACTCCGTGAAGCTCAATATTATCCATCAGAAATGCCATTGCCGTGGTTAGCTTGACTACTGCGAAGAGTTCATCTCTGTTGCTGTGGTATTCTCTGTGCGATTGTCTGCCTGAGCTGATAAAACCCTTACGCTAAGCGAAACATAAAGGGCCGTCCAGTAATTTTATCCAAGACTTTCACTCTGAGAAGCTTGGTACTTTCCATCAGAAATGCCATTGCCGTGGTTAGCTTGGCTACTGTGAAGAGTTGGTCTCTGTTGCTGTGGTATTTTCTGTGCGATTGTCTGCCTGATCTGATAAAACCCTTACCCTAAGCGAAACATGGAAAGAGCCGTCCAGTAATTTTAGTTAAGACTTTCGCTTCGAGAAGCTTCGTACTTTCCATAAGAAATGCCATTGCAGTGGTTAGCATGGCTACTGCGAAGAGTTAGACTCTGTTGCTGTGGTATTCTCTTTGCGGATGTCTGCCTGAGCTGATAAAACCCATACCCTAAGCGAAACATGTAGAAATAGCCACCTTGTTCTACATTTTTCAGTTAGGGTTGGTGTAGGGTTATGGTCAGCAACAGAGACTGTCTTCCTGTGCAGATAAAACCCTTATACTAAACCTATCCCAACCCTTTAAAATGTAGAAAGAGCTATCTGTTAATTGTATACCAACCTAAAGCTCCAAGACACTCTGTATTTCCCATGAGAAATGCCATTGCCATGGTTAGCTTGACTGCTGCTAAGAATTAATCCCACAAAGAATACCATAGTAACAGAGACTGTGTTGGCGGTTGCCAAGCTAACCACTGCAGTGGCGTTTCTGATGGAAAGTACAGAGCTTCTCGGTGTGAAAGGACTGGATAAAATTAACGGATAGCTCATTCTACATTTGTTTTTTGTTTTTTTGCTCCTTTATGCTAGCTTCAAGGAAGGGTCGCATTCTGAGGGGTTAAAAAGGGGAAAATTTTCAGAAATCTACCAGTTTTATCCAGACCTAAACCTTAGTCTTAACCCTTACCCTAAAAACATTAAATTGCAATAGCAGACGACTTCCAAAAAAAAAGAGAAGAAGCTTATATTACTCTAAACCCCACCAATAACTTTCCAAGCTTAAAGCAGGGCAAACTAATCAAGATGGGAGGTGAATTGTAAAGAAGAAGCATCCAAATTTACCGTATCCTTAATCCATCAAAGTCTATCCACATCCCTAACCCAAATTCTGGGGATATCTCTAAGCCAGCACTGGCGGAGGCACTCTGGTGACACGCGCTGGCCCGGGCATTCAACCCTTAACTTTCACTACGAGAAGCTCAATATTATCCATCAGAAATACCATTGCCGTGGTTAGCTTGGCTGCTGTGAAGAGTTTGACTCTATTGCTGTGGTATTCTCTGTGCGATTGTCTGCCTGAGCTGATAAAACCCTTACACTAAGTGAAACATATCGCAAGAGCCGTCCATTAATTCTATCCAAGACTTTCACTCCGAGAAGCTTGGTACTTTCCATCAGAAATGCCATTGCCGTGGTTAGCTTGGCTACTGCAAAGAACTAGTCTCTGTTGCTGTGGTATTCTCTGTGCGATTGTCTGCCTGAGCTGATAAAACCCTTACACTATGCGAAACATAGAAAGAGCCGTCCCTTAATTTTATCCAAGACTTTCACTCTGAGAAGCTTGGAACTTTCCATCAGAAATGCCATTGCCGTGGTTAGCTTGGCTACTGTGAAGCGTTCTTCTCTGTTGCTGTGGAATTCTCTGTGCAATTGTCTGCCTGAGCTGATAAAACCCTTACGCTAAGCGAAACATAGAAAGGGCCATCCATTAATTCTATCCAAGACTTTCACTCCGAGAAGCTTGGTACTTTCCATCAGAAATGCCATTGCCGTGGTTAGCTTGGCTACTGCGAAGGGTTCGTCTCTGTGCGATTGTCTGCCTGAGCTGATAAAACCCTTACACTAAGCGAAACCTATAGAAAGAGCCGTCCATTAATTTTATCTAAGACTAACTCCGAGAAGCTTGGTACTTTCCATCAGGAATGCCATTGCCGTGTTTAGCTTGGCTACTGCAAAGAGTTCGTCTCTGTTGCTGTGGTATTCTCTGTGCGATTGTCTGCCTGAGCTGATAAAACCCTTACGCTAAGCGTAACATAGAAAGAGCCGTCCATTAATTTTACCCAAGACTTTCACTCTGAGAAGCTTGGTACTTTCCATCAGAAATGCCATTGCCGTGGTTAGCTTGGCTACTGTGAAGAGTTAGTCTCTGTTGCTGTGCGATTGTCTGCCTGAGCTGATAAAACCCTTACACTAAGCGAAACATATAAAAAGAGCCGTCCGTTAATTCTATCCAAGACTTTCACTCCGAGAACCTTGGTACTTTCCATCAGAAATGCCATTGCCGTGTTTAGCTTGGCTACTGCAAAGAGTCTCTGTCGCTGTGGTATTCTCTGTGCGATTGTCTGCCTGAGCTGATAAAACCCTTATGTAGCACACTTGATAAGAATGACACTTACAAGGGCTGGTGTTTTTGTTGTTTTACTCCATCTGTCAAATAGACATTACAGAGGACACGTTTTCAGAGCATGGCTCACTATACGAACGGCAACACTCATCTGACGACTCTATGTCCCAGAGTGCACGGCGAGAGCCAGCACTACGTCACACAGGCTAGAAGCAATTAACCTGCAGTGCCCTCCTGTGGCGAGAACCGGCTATCACAACAACACAGCAGACAATTCTCCTCTTTACTATTAGTGAGTGGTCAATGAAGGTAAGTATATAAAATAAAAAATAGATGGGGGGCTACTAAATCCCAAGTACCCCACACTTACACTAAGCGAAACATAGAAAGAGCGGTCCATTAATTTTATCCAAGACTTTAACTCCGAGAAGCTTGGTACTTTCCATCAGGAATACCATTGCCGTGGTTAGCTTGGCTACTGCGAAGAGTTAGTCTCTGTTGCTGTGGTATTCTCTGTGCGATTCTCTGCCTGAGCTGATAAAACCCTTACACTAAGCGAAACATATAGAAAGAGCCGTCCATTAATTCTATCCAAGACTTTCACTCCGAGAAGCTTGGTACTTTCCATCAGAAATGCCATTGCTGTGGTTAGCTTGGCTACTGCGAAGAGTTAGTTTCTTTTGCTGTGGTATTCTCTGTGCGATTGTCTGCCTCAGCTGATAAAACCCATACTCTAAGCGAAACATATAGAAAGAGCCGTCCATTAATTCTATCCAAGACTTTCACTCCGAGAAGCTTGGTACTTTCCATCAGAAATGCCATTGCCGTGGTTAGCTTGGCTACTGCGAAGAGTTAGTCTCTGTTGCTGTGGTATTCTCTGTGCGATTGTCTGCCATAGCTGAAAAAATCCTTATGCTAAGCAAAACATATAGAAAGAACCGTCCATTAATTCTATCCAAGACTTTCACTCCGAGAAGCTTGGTACTTTCCATCAGAAATGCCACTGCCATGGTTAGCTTGGCTACTGCGAAGAGTTCGTCTCTATTGCTGTGGTATTCTCTGTGCGATTGTCTGCCTGAGCTGATAAAACTCTTAAGCTAAGCGAAACATAGAAAGAGCAGTCCCTTAATTTCATCCGAGACTTTCACTCCGAGAAGCTTGGTACTTTCCATCAGAAATGCCATTGCCATGGTCAGCTGGCTACTGCGAAGAGTTAGTCTCTGTTGCTGTGGTATTCTCTGTGCGATTGTCTGCCTGAGCTGATAAAACCCTTACACTTAGCGAATCATAGAAAGATCCATCCATTAATTTTATCCAAGACTTTCACTCCAAGAAGCTTGGTATTTTCCATCAGAAATGCCATTGCCGTGGTTGGCTTGGCTACTGCGAAGAGTTCGTCTCTGTTGCTGTGGAATTCTCTGTGCGATTGTCTGCCTGAGCTGATAAATCCCTTACGCAAAGCGTAACATAGAAAGAGCCGTCCATTAATTTTACCCAAGACTTTCACTCTGAGAAGCTTGGTACTTTCCATCAGAGATGCCATTGCCGTGGTTAGCTTGGCTACTGTGAAGAGTTAGTCTCTGTTGCTGTGCGATTGTCTGCCTGAGCTGATAACACCCTTACACTAAGCGAAACATATAAAAAGAGCCGTCCATTAATTCTATCCAAGACTTTCACTCCGAGAAGCTTGGTACTTTCCATCAGAAATGCCATTGCCGTGTTTAGCTTGGCTACTGCAAAGAGTTAGTCTCTGTTGCTGTGGTATTCTCTGTGCGATTGTCTGCCTGAGCTGATAAAACCCTTACACTAAGCGAAACATAGAAAGAGCGGTCCATTAATTTTATCCAAGACTTTAACTCCGAGAAGCTTGGTACTTTCCATCAGGAATGCCATTGCCGTGGTTAGCTTGGCTACTGCAAAGAGTTAGTCTCTGTTGCTGTGGTATTCTCTGTGCGAAAGTCTTCCTGAGCTGATAAAACCCTTACACTAAGCGAAACGTAGAAAGAGCGGTCCATTAATTTTATCCAAGACTTTCACTCCGAGAAGCTTGGTACTTTCCATCATGAATGCCATTGCCATGGTTAGCTTGGCTACTGCAAAGAGTTAGTCTCTGTTGCTGTGGTATTCTCTGTGCGAAAGTCTTCCTGAGCTGATTAAACCCTTACACTAAGCGAAACATAGAAAGAGCGGTCCATTAATTTTATCCAAGACTTTCACTCCGAGAAGCTTGGTACTTTCCATCAGGAATGCCATTGCCATGGTTAGCTTGGCTACTGCGAAGAGTTAGTCTCTTTTGCTGTGGTATTCTCTGTGCGATTGTCTGCCTCAGCTGATAAAACCCATACTCTAAGCGAAACATGTAGAAAGAGCCATCTTGTTCTATATTTTTCAGTCAAGGTTGGTGTAGGGTTATGGTCAGCAACAAAGACTGTCTGCCTGTGCAGATAAAACCCTTATACTAAATCTATCCCAACCCTTTAAAATGTAGAAAGAGCCATCTGTTAATTGTATACAAAGCTAAAGCTCCAAGACACTCAGTATTTCCCATCAGAAATGCCATTGCTGTGGTTAGCTTGACTCCTGCTAAGAATTAATCCCACAAAGAATACCATAGTAACAGAGACTGTCTTGGAGGTTGCCAAGCTAACCACTGCAGTGGCGTTTCTGGTGGAAAGTACAGAGCTTCTCGGTGTGAAAGGTTTGGATAAAATTAACGGATAGCTCATTCTACATTTGTTTTTTTTTGTTTTTTTGCTCCTTTATGGGAGCTTCGCGGAAGGAGCGCATTCTGAGGGGTTAAAAAGGGGGAACATTTCAGAAATCCACCAGTTTTATTCAGACCTAAACCTTAGTCCTAACCCTTACCCTAAAAACATTAAATTGCAATAGCAGACGACTTCTAAAAAAAAGAGAAGCTTATATTACTCTAAACCCCACCAATAACTTTCCAAGTTTAAAGCAGGGTAAACTAATCAAGATGGGAGGTGAATTGTAAAGAAGAAACATCCAAATTTACCGTATCCTTAATCCATCAAACTCTATCCACATCCCTAACCCTATTTCTGGGGATATCTCTAAGCCAGCACTGGCGGAGGCACTCTGGTGACACGCGCTGGCCCGGGCATTCAACCCTTAACTTTCACTCCATGAAGCTCAATATTATCCATCAGAAATGCCATTGCCGTGGTTAGCTTGGCTACTGCGAAGAGTTAGTCTCTGTTGCTGTGGTATTCTCTGTGCGATTTTCTGCCTGAGCTGATAAAGCCCTTACACTAAGCGAAACATAGGAAGAGCCGTCCATTAATTTTATCCAAGATTTTCACTGCGAGAAGCTTGGTACTTTCCATCAGCAATGCCATTGCCGTTGTTAGCTAGGCTACTGCGAAGAGTTGGTCTCTGCTGCTCTGGTATTCTCTGTGCGATTGTCTGCCTGAGATGATAAAACCCTTACGCTAAGCGAAACATATAGAAAGAAACTTCCATTAATTTTATCCAAGACTTTCACTCCGAGAAGCTTGGTACTTTCCATCAGGAATGCCATTGCCGTGGTTAGCTTGGCTACTGCGAAGAGTTAGTCTCTGTTGCTGTGGTATTCTCTGTGCGATTGTCTGCCTGAGCTGATAAAACCCTTACACTAAGCGAAACATATAGAAAGAGCCGTCCATTAATTCTATCCAAGACTTTCACTCCGAGAAGCTTGGTACTTTCCATCAGAAATGCCATTGCCGTGGTTAGCTTGGCTACTGCGAAGAGTTAGTCTCTTTTGCTGTCATATTCTCTGTGCGATTGTCTGCCTCAGCTGATAAAACCCATACTCTAAGCGAAACATGTAGAAAGAGCCATCTTGTTCTATATTTTTCAGTCAGGGTTGGTGTAGGGTTATGGTCAGCAACAGAGACTGTCTGCCTGTGCAGATAAAACCCTTATACTAAATCTATCCCAACCCTTTAAAATGTAGAAAGAGCCATCTGTTAATTGTATACAAAGCTAAAGCTCCAAGACACTCAGTATTTCCCATCAGAAATGCCATTGCTGTGGTTAGCTTGACTCCTGCTAAGAATTAATCCCACAAAGAATACCATAGTAACAGAGACTGTCTTGGAGGTTGCCAAGCTAACCACTGCAGTGGCGTTTCTGATGGAAAGTACAGAGCTTCTCGGTGTGAAAGGACTGGATAAAATTAACGGATAGCTCATTCTACATTTGTTTTTTTGCTCCTTTATGGGAGCTTCGCGGAAGGAGCGCATTCTGAGGGGTTAAAAAGGGGGAACATTTCATAAATCCACCAGTTTTATCCAGACCTAAACCTTAGTCCTAACCCTTACCCTAAAAACATTAAATTGCAATAGCAGACGACTTCCAAAAAAAAGAGAAGAAGCTTATATTACTCTAAACCCCACCAATAACTTTTCAAGCTTAAAGCAGGGTAAACTAATCAAGATGGGAGGTGAATTGTAAAGAAGAAACATCCAAATTTACCGTATCCTTAATCCATCAAACTCTATCCACATCCCTAACCCTAATTCTGGGGATATCTCGAAGCCAGCACTGGCGGAGGCACTCTGGTGACACGCGCTGTCCCGGGCATTCAACCCTTAACTTTCACTCCGAGAAGCTCAATATTATCCATCAGAAATACCATTGCCGTGGTTAGCTTGGCTACTGCGAAGAGTTAGTCTCTGTTGCTGTGGTATTCTCTGTGCGATTGTCTGCCTGAGCTGATAAAGCCCTTACACTAAGCGAAACGTAGGAAGAGCCGTCCATTAATTTTATCCAAGACTTTCACTGCGAGAAGCTTGGTACTTTCCATCAGCAATGCCATTGCCGTTGTTAGCTTGGCTACTGCGAAGAGTTGGTCTCTGTTGCTCTGGTATTCTCTGTGCGATTGTCTGCCTGAGATGATAAAACCCTTACGCTAAGCGAAACATAAAGAAAGAAACTTCCATTAATTTTATCCAAGACTTTCACTCTGAGAAGCTTGGTACTTTCCATCAGAAATGCCATTGCCGTGGTTAGCTTGGCTACTGTGAAGAGTTAGTCTCTGTTGCTGTGGTATTTTCTGTGCGATTGTCTGCCTGATCTGATAAAACCCTTACCCTAAGCGAAACATAGAAAGAGCCGTCCAGTAATTTTAGTTAAGACTTTCGCTCCGAGAAGCTTCGTACTTTCCATAAGAAATGCCATTGCAGTGGTTAGCATGGCTACTGCGAAGAGTTAGACTCTGTTGCTGTGGTATTCTCTTTGCGGATGTCTGCCTGAGCTGATAAAACCCATACCCTAAGCGAAACATGTAGAAATAGCCACCTTGTTCTACATTTTTCAGTTAGGATTGGTGTTGGGTTATGGTCAGCAACAGAGACTGTCTTCCTGTGCAGATAAAACCCTTATACTAAACCTATCCCAACCCTTTAAAATGTAGAAAGAGCTATCTGTTAATTGTATACCAACCTAAAGCTCCAAGACACTATTTCCCATGAGAAATGCCATTGCCATGGTTAGCTTGACTGCTGCTAAGAATTAATCCCACAAAGAATACCATAGTAACAGACTGTCTTGGCGGTTGCCAAACTAACCACTGCAGTGGCGTTTCTGATGGAAAGTACAGAGCTTCTCGGTGTGAAAGGTTTGGATAAAATTAACGGATAGCTCATTCTACATTTGTTTTTTTTATTTTTTTGCTCCTTTATGGGAGCTTCGCGGAAGGAGCGCATTCTGAGGGGTTAAAAAGGGGGAATTTTTCATAAATCCACCAGTTTTATCCAGAACTAAACCTTAGTCCTAACCCTTACCCTAAAAACATTAAATTGCAATAGCAGACGACTTCCAAAAAAAAGAGAAGAAGCTTATATTACTCTAAACCCCACCAATAACTTTCCAAGCTTAAAGCAGGGTAAACTAATCAAGATGGGAGGTGAATTGTAAAGAAGAAACATCCAAATTTACCCTATCCTTAATCCATCAAACTCTATCCACATCCCTAACCCTATTTCTGGGGATATCTCTAAGCCAGCACTGGCGGAGGCACTCTGGTGACACGCGCTGGCCCGGGCATTCAACCCTTAACTTTCACTCCGTGAAGCTCAATATTATCCATCAGAAATGCCATTGCCGTGGTTAGCTTGACTACTGCGAAGAGTTCATCTCTGTTGCTGTGGTATTCTCTGTGCGATTGTCTGCCTGAGCTGATAAAACCCTTACGCTAAGCGAAACATAAAGGGCCGTCCAGTAATTTTATCCAAGACTTTCACTCTGAGAAGCTTGGTACTTTCCATCAGAAATGCCATTGCCGTGGTTAGCTTGGCTACTGTGAAGAGTTGGTCTCTGTTGCTGTGGTATTTTCTGTGCGATTGTCTGCCTGATCTGATAAAACCCTTACCCTAAGCGAAACATGGAAAGAGCCGTCCAGTAATTTTAGTTAAGACTTTCGCTTCGAGAAGCTTCGTACTTTCCATAAGAAATGCCATTGCAGTGGTTAGCATGGCTACTGCGAAGAGTTAGACTCTGTTGCTGTGGTATTCTCTTTGCGGATGTCTGCCTGAGCTGATAAAACCCATACCCTAAGCGAAACATGTAGAAATAGCCACCTTGTTCTACATTTTTCAGTAGGGTTGGTGTAGGGTTATGGTCAGCAACAGAGACTGTCTTCCTGTGCAGATAAAACCCTTATACTAAACCTATCCCAACCCTTTAAAATGTAGAAAGAGCTATCTGTTAATTGTATACCAACCTAAAGCTCCAAGACACTCTGTATTTCCCATGAGAAATGCCATTGCCATGGTTAGCTTGACTGCTGCTAAGAATTAATCCCACAAAGAATACCATAGTAACAGAGACTGTGTTGGCGGTTGCCAAGCTAACCACTGCAGTGGCGTTTCTGATGGAAAGTACAGAGCTTCTCGGTGTGAAAGGACTGGATAAAATTAACGGATAGCTCATTCTACATTTGTTTTTTGTTTTTTTGCTCCTTTATGCTAGCTTCAAGGAAGGGTCGCATTCTGAGGGGTTAAAAAGGGGAAAATTTTCAGAAATCTACCAGTTTTATCCAGACCTAAACCTTAGTCTTAACCCTTACCCTAAAAACATTAAATTGCAATAGCAGACGACTTCCAAAAAAAAAGAGAAGAAGCTTATATTACTCTAAACCCCACCAATAACTTTCCAAGCTTAAAGCAGGGCAAACTAATCAAGATGGGAGGTGAATTGTAAAGAAGAAGCATCCAAATTTACCGTATCCTTAATCCATCAAAGTCTATCCACATCCCTAACCCAAATTCTGGGGATATCTCTAAGCCAGCACTGGCGGAGGCACTCTGGTGACACGCGCTGGCCCGGGCATTCAACCCTTAACTTTCACTACGAGAAGCTCAATATTATCCATCAGAAATACCATTGCCGTGGTTAGCTTGGCTGCTGTGAAGAGTTTGACTCTATTGCTGTGGTATTCTCTGTGCGATTGTCTGCCTGAGCTGATAAAACCCTTACACTAAGTGAAACATATCGCAAGAGCCGTCCATTAATTCTATCCAAGACTTTCACTCCGAGAAGCTTGGTACTTTCCATCAGAAATGCCATTGCCGTGGTTAGCTTGGCTACTGCAAAGAACTAGTCTCTGTTGCTGTGGTATTCTCTGTGCGATTGTCTGCCTGAGCTGATAAAACCCTTACACTAAGCGAAACATAGAAAGAGCCGTCCCTTAATTTTATCCAAGACTTTCACTCTGAGAAGCTTGGAACTTTCCATCAGAAATGCCATTGCCGTGGTTAGCTTGGCTACTGTGAAGCGTTCTTCTCTGTTGCTGTGGAATTCTCTGTGCAATTGTCTGCCTGAGCTGATAAAACCCTTACGCTAAGCGAAACATAGAAAGGGCCATCCATTAATTCTATCCAAGACTTTCACTCCGAGAAGCTTGGTACTTTCCATCAGAAATGCCATTGCCGTGGTTAGCTTGGCTACTGCGAAGGGTTCGTCTCTGTGCGATTGTCTGCCTGAGCTGATAAAACCCTTACACTAAGCGAAACCTATAGAAAGAGCCGTCCATTAATTTTATCTAAGACTAACTCCGAGAAGCTTGGTACTTTCCATCAGGAATGCCATTGCCGTGTTTAGCTTGGCTACTGCAAAGAGTTCGTCTCTGTTGCTGTGGTATTCTCTGTGCGATTGTCTGCCTGAGCTGATAAAACCCTTACGCTAAGCGTAACATAGAAAGAGCCGTCCATTAATTTTACCCAAGACTTTCACTCTGAGAAGCTTGGTACTTTCCATCAGAAATGCCATTGCCGTGGTTAGCTTGGCTACTGTGAAGAGTTAGTCTCTGTTGCTGTGCGATTGTCTGCCTGAGCTGATAAAACCCTTACACTAAGCGAAACATATAAAAAGAGCCGTCCGTTAATTCTATCCAAGACTTTCACTCCGAGAACCTTGGTACTTTCCATCAGAAATGCCATTGCCGTGTTTAGCTTGGCTACTGCAAAGAGTCTCTGTCGCTGTGGTATTCTCTGTGCGATTGTCTGCCTGAGCTGATAAAACCCTTATGTAGCACACTTGATAAGAATGACACTTACAAGGGCTGGTGTTTTTGTTGTTTTACTCCATCTGTCAAATAGACATTACAGAGGACACGTTTTCAGAGCATGGCTCACTATACGAACGGCAACACTCATCTGACGACTCTATGTCCCAGAGTGCACGGCGAGAGCCAGCACTACGTCACACAGGCTAGAAGCAATTAACCTGCAGTGCCCTCCTGTGGCGAGAACCGGCTATCGCAACAACACAGCAGACAATTCTCCTCTTTACTATTAGTGAGTGGTCAATGAAGGTAAGTATATAAAATAAAAAATAGATGGGGGGCTACTAAATCCCAAGTACCCCACACTTACACTAAGCGAAACATAGAAAGAGCGGTCCATTAATTTTATCCAAGACTTTAACTCCGAGAAGCTTGGTACTTTCCATCAGGAATACCATTGCCGTGGTTAGCTTGGCTACTGCGAAGAGTTAGTCTCTGTTGCTGTGGTATTCTCTGTGCGATTCTCTGCCTGAGCTGATAAAACCCTTACACTAAGCGAAACATATAGAAAGAGCCGTCCATTAATTCTATCCAAGACTTTCACTCCGAGAAGCTTGGTACTTTCCATCAGAAATGCCATTGCTGTGGTTAGCTTGGCTACTGCGAAGAGTTAGTTTCTTTTGCTGTGGTATTCTCTGTGCGATTGTCTGCCTCAGCTGATAAAACCCATACTCTAAGCGAAACATGTAGAAAGAGCCATCTTGTTCTATATTTTTCAGTCAGGGTTGGTGTAGCGTTATGGTCAGCAACAGAGACTGTCTGCCTGTGCAGATAAAACCCTTATACTAAATCTATCCCAACCCTTTAAAATGTAGAAAGAGCCATCTGTTAATTGTATACAAAGCTAAAGCTCCAGGACACTCAGTATTTCCCATCAGAAATGCCATTGCTGTGGTTAGCTTGACTCCTGCTAAGAATTAATCCCACAAAGAATACCATAGTAACAGAGACTGTCTTGGAGGTTGCCAAGCTAACCACTGCAGTGGCGTTTCTGATGGAAAGTACAGAGCTTCTCGGTGTGAAAGGTTTGGATAAAATTAACGGATAGCTCATTCTACATTTGTTTTTTTTTTTGTTTTTTTGCTCCTTTATGGGAGCTTCGCGGAAGGAGCGCGTTCTGAGGGGTTAAAAAGGGGGAACATTTCATAAATCCACCAGTTTTATCCAGACCTAAACCTTAGTCCTAACCCTTACCCTAAAAACATTAAATTGCAATAGCAGACGACTTCCAAAAAAAAGAGAAGAAGCTTATATTACTCTAAACTACACCAATAACTTTTCAAGCTTAAAGCAGGGTAAACTAATCAAGATGGGAGGTGAATTGTAAAGAAGAAACATCCAAATTTACCGTATCCTTAATCCATCAAACTCTATCCACATCCCTAACCCTAATTCTGGGGATATCTCGAAGCCAGCACTGGCGGAGGCACTCTGGTGACACGCGCTGGCCCGGGCATTCAACCCTTAACTTTCACTCCGAGAAGCTCAATATTATCCATCAGAAATACCATTGCCGTGGTTAGCTTGGCTACTGCGAAGAGTTAGTCTCTGTTGCTGTGGTATTCTCTGTGCGATTGTCTGCCTGAGCTGATAAAACCCTTACACTAAGCGAAACATAGAAAGAGCCGTCCCTTAATTTTATCCAAGACTTTAACTCTGAGAAGCTTGGAACTTTCCATCAGAAATGCCATTGCCGTGGTTAGCTTGGCTACTGTGAAGCGTTCTTCTCTGTTGCTGTGGAATTCTCTGTGCAATTGTCTGCCTGAGCTGATAAAACCCTTACGCTAAGCGAAACATAGAAAGGGCCATCCATTAATTCTATCCAAGACTTTCACTCCGAGAAGCTTGGTACTTTCCATCAGAAATGCCATTGCCGTGGTTAGCTTGGCTACTGCGAAGGGTTCGTCTCTGTGCGATTGTCTGCCTGAGCTGATAAAACCCTTACACTAAGCGAAACCTATAGAAAGAGCCGTCCATTAATTTTATCTAAGACTAACTCCGAGAAGCTTGGTACTTTCCATCAGGAATGCCATTGCCGTGTTTAGCTTGGCTACTGCAAAGAGTTCGTCTCTGTTGCTGTGGTATTCTCTGTGCGATTGTCTGCCTGAGCTGATAAAACCCTTACGCTAAGCGTAACATAGAAAGAGCCGTCCATTAATTTTACCCAAGACTTTCACTCTGAGAAGCTTGGTACTTTCCATCAGAAATGCCATTGCCGTGGTTAGCTTGGCTACTGTGAAGAGTTAGTCTCTGTTGCTGTGCGATTGTCTGCCTGAGCTGATAAAACCCTTACACTAAGCGAAACATATAAAAAGAGCCGTCCATTAATTCTATCCAAGACTTTCACTCCGAGAACCTTGGTACTTTCCATCAGAAATGCCATTGCCGTGTTTAGCTTGGCTACTGCAAAGAGTCTCTGTCACTGTGGTATTCTCTGTGCGATTGTCTGCCTGAGCTGATAAAACCCTTACACTAAGCGAAACATAGAAAGAGCGGTCCATTAATTTTATCCAAGACTAACTCCGAGAAGCTTGGTACTTTCCATCAGGAATACCATTGCCATGGTTAGCTTGGCTACTGCGAAGAGTTAGTCTCTGTTGCTGTGGTATTTTCTGTGCGATTCTCTGCCTAAGCTGATAAAACCCATACTCTAAGCGAAACATGTAGAAAGAGCCATCTTGTTCTATATTTTTCAGTCAGGGTTGGTGTAGGTTTATGGTCAGCAACAGAGACTGTCTGCCTGTGCAGATAAAACCCTTATACTAAATCTATCCCAACCCTTTAAAATGTAGAAAGAGCCATCTGTTAATTGTATACAAAGCTAAAGCTCCAGGACACTCAGTATTTCCCATCAGAAATGCCATTGCTGTGGTTAGCTTGACTCCAGCTAAGAATTAATCCCACAAAGAATACCATAGTAACAGAGACTTTCTTGGAGGTTGCCAAGCTAACCACTGCAGTGGCGTTTCTGATGGAAAGTACAGAGCTTCTCGGTGTGAAAGGTTTGGATAAAATTAACGGATAGCTCATTCTACATTTGTTTTTTTTTTTGTTTTTTTGCTCCTTTATGGGAGCTTCGCGGAAGGAGCGCATTCTGAGGGGTTAAAAAGGGGGAACATTTCATAAATCCACCAGTTTTATCCAGACCTAAACCTTAGTCCTAACCCTTACCCTAAAAACATTAAATTGCAATAGCAGACGACTTCCAAAAAAAAGAGAAGAAGCTTATATTACTCTAAACCCCACCAATAACTTTTCAAGCTTAAAGCAGGGTAAACTAATCAAGATGGGAGGTGAATTGTAAAGAAGAAACATCCAAATTTACCGTATCCTTAATCCATCAAACTCTATCCACATCCCTAACCCTAATTCTGGGGATATCTCGAAGCCAGCACTGGCGGAGGCACTCTGGTGACACGCGCTGTCCCGGGCATTCAACCCTTAACTTTCACTCCGAGAAGCTCAATATTATCCATCAGAAATACCATTGCCGTGGTTAGCTTGGCTACTGCGAAGAGTTAGTCTCTGTTGCTGTGGTATTCTCTGTGCGATTGTCTGCCTGAGCTGATAAAACCCTTACACTAAGCGAAACATAGAAAGAGCCGTCCCTTAATTTTATCCAAGACTTTCACTCTGAGAAGCTTGGAACTTTCCATCAGAAATGCCATTGCCGTGGTTAGCTTGGCTACTGTGAAGCGTTCTTCTCTGTTGCTGTGGAATTCTCTGTGCAATTGTCTGCCTGAGCTGATAAAACCCTTACGCTAAGCGAAACATAGAAAGGGCCATCCATTAATTCTATCCAAGACTTTCACTCCGAGAAGCTTGGTACTTTCCATCAGAAATGCCATTGCCGTGGTTAGCTTGGCTACTGCGAAGGGTTCGTCTCTGTGCGATTGTCTGCCTGAGCTGATAAAACCCTTACACTAAGCGAAACCTATAGAAAGAGCCGTCCATTAATTTTATCTAAGACTAACTCCGAGAAGCTTGGTACTTTCCATCAGGAATGCCATTGCCGTGTTTAGCTTGGCTACTGCAAAGAGTTCGTCTCTGTTGCTGTGGTATTCTCTGTGCGATTGTCTGCCTGAGCTGATAAAACCCTTACGCTAAGCGTAACATAGAAAGAGCCGTCCATTAATTTTACCCAAGACTTTCACTCCGAGAAGCTTGGTACTTTCCATCAGAAATGCCATTGCCGTGGTTAGCTTGGCTACTGCGAAGAGTTAGTCTCTGTTGCTGTGGTATTCTCTGTGCGATTGTCTGCCATAGCTGAAAAAATCATTACGCTAAGCAAAACACATAAAGAACCGTCCATTAATTCTATCCAAGACTTTCACTCCGAGAAGCTTGGTACTTTCCATCAGAAATGCCATTGCCGTGGTTAGCTCGGCTACTGCGAAGAGTTAGTCTCTTTTGCTGTGGTATTCTCTGTGCGATTGTCTGCCTCAGCTGATAAAACCCATACTCTAAGTGAAACATGTAGAAAGAGCCATCTTGTTCTATATTTTTCAGTCAGGATTGGTGTAGGGTTATGGTCAGCAACAGAGACTGTCTGCCTGTGCTCATAAAACCCTTATACTAAATCTATCCCAACCCTTTAAAATGTAGAAAGAGCCATCTTTTAATTGTATACAAACCTAAAGCTCCAAGACACTCAGTATTTCCCATCAGAAATGCCATTGCTGTGGTTAGCTTGCCTCCTAAGAATTAATCCCACAAAGAATACCATAGTAACAGAGACTGTCTTGGCGGTTGCCAAACTAACCACTGCAGTGGCATTTCTGATGGAAAGTACAGAGCTTCTCGGTGTGAAAGGACTGGATAAAATTAACGGATAGCTCATTCTACATTTGGTTTTTTTTTTTTTTTTTGCTCCTTTATGGGAGCTTCGAGGAAGGAGCGCATTCTGAGGGGTTAAAAAGGGGGAACATTTCATAAATCCACCAGTTTTATCCAGACCTAAACCTTAGTCCTAACCCTTACCCTAAAAACATTAAATTGCAATAGCAGACTACTTCAAAAAAAAGAGAAGAAGCTTATATTACTCTAAACCCCACCAATAACTTTTCAAGCTTAAAGCAGGGTAAACTAATCAAGATGGGAGGTGAATTGTAAAGAAGAAACATCCAAATTTACCGTATCCTTAATCCATCAAACTCTATCCACATCCCTAACCCTAATTCTGGGGATATCTCGAAGCCAGCACTGGCGGAGGCACTCTGGTGACACGCGCTGGCCCGGGCATTCAACCCTTAACTTTCACTCCGAGAAGCTCAATATTATCCATCAGAAATACCATTGCCGTGGTTAGCTTGGCTACTGCGAAGAGTTAGTCTCTGTTGCTGTGGTATTCTCTGTGCGATTGTCTGCCTGAGCTGATAAAACCCTTACACTAAGCGAAACATATAGAAAGAAACGTCCATTAATTTTATCCAAGACTTTCACTCCGAGAAGCTTGGTACTTTCCATCAGAAATGCCATTGCCGTTGCTAGCTTGGCTACTGCTAAGAGTTAGTCTCGTTTGCTGTGGTATTCTTTGTGCGATTGCCTGCCTGAGCTGATAAAACCCTTCAATTTAGCGAAACATAAAGAGCCGTCCATTAATTTTATCCAAGACTTTCACTCCGAGAAGCTTGGTACTTTCCGTCAGAAATGCCATTGCCGTGGTTAGCTTGGCTACTGCGAAGACTTGGTCTCTGTTGCTCTGGTATTCTCTGTGCGATTGTCTGCCTGAGCTGATAAAACCCTTACACTAAGCGAAACATATAAAAAGAGCCGTCCATTAATTCTATCCAAGACTTTCACTCCGAGAAGCTTGGTACTTTAAATCAGAAATACTATTGCCGTGGTTAGCTTGGCTACTGCGAAGAGTTCGTCTCTGTTGCTGTGGTATTCTCTGTGCGATTGTCTGCCATAGCTGAAAAAATCCTTACGCTAAGCAAAACGTATAGAAAGAACCGTCCATTAATTCTATCCAAGACTTTCACTCCGAGAAGCTTGGTACTTTCCATCAGAAATGCCATTGCCGTGGTTAGCTCGGCTACTGCGAAGAGTTAGTCTCTTTTGCTGTGGTATTCTCTGTGCGATTGTCTGCCTCAGCTGATAAAACCCATACTCTAAGCGAAACATGTAGAAAGAGCCATCTTGTTCTATATTTTTCAGTCAGGGTTGGTGTAGGGTTATGGTCAGCAACAGAGACTGTCTGCCTGTGCAGATAAAACCCTCATACTAAATCTATCCCAACCCTTTAAAATGTAGAAAGAGCCGTTTGTTTATTGTATACCAACCTAAAGCTCCAAGACACTCAGTATTTCCCATCAGAAATGCCATTGCTGTGGTTAGCTTGACTCCTGCTAAGAAGTAATCCCACAAAGAATACCATAGTAACAGAGACTGTCTTGGCGGTTGCCAAGCTAACCACTGCAGTGGCATTTCTGATGCAAAGTACAGAGCTTCTCGGTGTGAAAGGACTGGATAAAATTAACGGATAGCTCATTCTACATTTTTTTTTTGTTTTTTTTTTTTTGCTCCTTTATGGGAGCTTCGAGGAAGGAGCGCATTCTGAGGGGTTAAAAAGGGGGAACATTTCATAAATCCGCCAGTTTTATCCAGACCTAAACCTTAGTCCTAACCCTTACCCTTAAAACATAAAATTGCAATAGCAGACTACTTCAAAAAAAAGAGAAGAAGTTTATGTTACTCTAAACCCCACCAATAACTTTTCAAGCTTAAAGCAGGGTAAACTAATCAAGATGGGAGGTGAATTGTAAAGAAGAAACATCCAAATTTACCGTATCCTTAATCCATCAAACTCTATCCACATCCCTAACCCTAATTCTGGGGATATCTCGAAGCCAGCACTGGCGGAGGCACTCTGGTGACACGCGCTGGCCCGGGCATTCAACCCTTAACTTTCACTCCGAGAAGCTCAATATTATCCATCAGAAATGCCATTGCCGTGGTTAGCTTGGCTACTGCGAAGAGTTAGTCTCTGTTGCTGTGGTATTGTCTGTGCGATTGTCTGCCTGAGCTGATAAAACCCTTACCCTAAGCGAAACATAGAAAGAGCCGTCCAGTAATTTTCTCTAAAACTTTCGCTTCGAGAAGCTTGGTCCTTCCATCAGAAATGCCATTGCTGTGGGTAGCTTGGCTACTGCGAAGACCGTCTCTGTTGCTGTGGTATTCTCTGTGCGATTGTCTGCCTGAGCTGATAAAACCCTTACGCTAAGCGAAACATAGAAAGAGCCGTCCCTTAATTTCATCCGAGACTTTCACTCCGAGAAGCTTGGTACTTTCCATCAGAAATGCCATTGCCGTGGTCAGCTGGCTACTGCGAAGAGTTAGTCTCTGTTGCTGTGGTATTCTCTGTGCGATTGTCTGCCTGAGCTGATAAAACCCTTACACTTAGCGAATCATAGAAAGATCCATCCATTAATTTTATCCAAGACTTTCACTCCAAGAAGCTTGGTACTTTCCATCAGAAATGTCATTGCCGTGGTTAGCTTGGCTACTGCGAAGAGTTCGTCTCTGTTGCTGTGGTATTCTCTGTGCGATTGTCTGCCTGAGCTGATAAAACCCTTACACTTAGCGAATCATAGAAAGATCCATCCATTAATTTTATCCAAGACTTTCACTCCAAGAAGCTTGGTACTTTCCATCAGAAATGTCATTGCCGTGGTTAGCTTGGCTACTGCGAAGAGTTCGTCTCTGTTGCTGTGGAATTCTCTGTGCGATTGTCTGCCTGAGCTGATAAATCCCTTACGCTAAGCGTAACATAGAAAGAGCCGTCCATTAATTTTACCCAAGACTTTCACTCTGAGAAGCTTGATACTTTCCATCAGAAATGCCATTGCCGTGGTTAGCTTGGCTACTGTGAAGAGTTAGTCTCTGTTGCTGTGCGATTGTCTGCTTGAGCTGATAAAACCCTTACACTAAGCGAAACATATAAAAAGAGCCGTCCATTAATTCTATCCAAGACTTTCACTCCGAGAAGCTTGGTACTTTCCATCAGAAATGCCATTGCCGTGGTTAGCTTGGCTACTGCGAAGAGGTCGTCTCTGTTGCTGTGGTATTCTCTGTGCGATTGTCTGCCTGAGCTGATAAAACCCTTACGCTAAGCGAAACATAGAAAGAGCCGTCCCTTAATTTCATCCGAGACTTTCACTTCGAGAAGCTTGGTACTTTCCATCAGAAATGCCATTGCCATGGTCAGCTGGCTACTGCGAAGAGTTAGTCTCTGTTGCTGTGGTATTCTCTGTGCGATTGTCTGCCTGAGCTGATAAAACCATTACACTTAGCGAATCATAGAAAGATCCATCCATTAATTTTATCCAAGACTTTCACTCCAAGAAGCTTGGTACTTTCCATCAGAAATGTCATTGCCGTGGTTAGCTTGGCTACTGCGAAGAGTTCGTCTCTGTTGCTGTGGAATTCTCTGTGCGATTGTCTGCTTGAGCTGATAAATCCCTTACGCTAAGCGTAACATAGAAAGAGCCGTCCATTAATTTTACCCAAGACTTTCACTCTGAGAAGCTTGGTACTTTCCATCAGAAATGCCATTGCCGTGGTTAGCTTGGCTACTGTGAAGAGTTGGTCTCTGTTGCTGTGCGATTGTCTGCCTGAGCTGATAAAACCCTTACACTAAGCGAAACATATAAAAAGAGCCGTCCATTAATTCTATCCAAGACTTTCACTCCGAGAAGCTTGGTACTTTCCATCAGAAATGCCATTGCCGTGTTTAGCTTGGCTACTGCAAAGAGTTAGTCTCTGTTGCTGTGGTATTCTCTGTGCGATTGTCTGCCTGAGCTGATAAAACCCTTACACTAAGCGAAACATAGAAAGAGCGGTCCATTAATTTTATCCAAGACTTTCACTCCGAGAAGCTTGGTACTTTCCATCAGAAATGCTATTGCCGTGGTTAGCTTGGCTACTGCAAAGAGTTATTCTCTGTTGTATTTTTTTTTGTGGGATTGTCTGCCTGAGCAGATAATCCCTAACCCAAACCTTATCTCAAGTGAAACATGTAGAAAGCTCTTTGTTCATTTTATGCAAAACTTTTACTCTGAAAAGCTCAGTACTTTCCATCAGAAATACCATTGCCGTGGTTAGCTTGGCTACTGCGAAGAGTTAGTCTCTGTTGCTGTGGTATTCTCTGTGCGATTGTCTGCCTGAGCTGATAAAACCCTTACACTAAGCGAAACATATAGAAAGAAACGTCCATTAATTTTATCCAAGACTTTCACTCCGAGAAGCTTGGTACTTTCCATCAGAAATGCCATTGCCGTTGCTAGCTTGGCTACTGCTAAGAGTTAGTCTCGTTTGCTGTGGTATTCTTTGTGCGATTGCCTGCCTGAGCTGATAAAACCCTTCAATTAAGCGAAACATAAAGAGCCGTCCATTAATTTTATCCAAGACTTTCACTCCGAGAAGCTTGGTACTTTCCGTCAGAAATGCCATTGCCGTGGTTAGCTTGGCTACTGCGAAGACTTGGTCTCTGTTGCTCTGGTATTCTCTGTGCGATTGTCTGCCTGAGCTGATAAAACCCTTACACTAAGCGAAACATATAAAAAGAGCCGTCCATTAATTCTATCCAAGACTTTCACTCCGAGAAGCTTGGTACTTTAAATCAGAAATACTATTGCCGTGGTTAGCTTGGCTACTGCGAAGAGTTCGTCTCTGTTGCTGTGGTATTCTCTGTGCGATTGTCTGCCATAGCTGAAAAAATCCTTACGCTAAGCAAAACGTATAGAAAGAACCGTCCATTAATTCTATCCAAGACTTTCACTCCGAGAAGCTTGGTACTTTCCATCAGAAATGCCATTGCCGTGGTTAGCTCGGCTACTGCGAAGAGTTAGTCTCTTTTGCTGTGGTATTCTCTGTGCGATTGTCTGCCTCAGCTGATAAAACCCATACTCTAAGCGAAACATGTAGAAAGAGCCATCTTGTTCTATATTTTTCAGTCAGGGTTGGTGTAGGGTTATGGTCAGCAACAGAGACTGTCTGCCTGTGCAGATAAAACCCTCATACTAAATCTATCCCAACCCTTTAAAATGTAGAAAGAGCCGTTTGTTTATTGTATACCAACCTAAAGCTCCAAGACACTCAGTATTTCCCATCAGAAATGCCATTGCTGTGGTTAGCTTGACTCCTGCTAAGAAGTAATCCCACAAAGAATACCATAGTAACAGAGACTGTCTTGGCGGTTGCCAAGCTAACCACTGCAGTGGCATTTCTGATGCAAAGTACAGAGCTTCTCGGTGTGAAAGGACTGGATAAAATTAACGGATAGCTCATTCTACATTTTTTTTTTGTTTTTTTTTTTTGCTCCTTTATGGGAGCTTCGAGGAAGGAGCGCATTCTGAGGGGTTAAAAAGGGGGAACATTTCATAAATCCGCCAGTTTTATCCAGACCTAAACCTTAGTCCTAACCCTTACCCTTAAAACATAAAATTGCAATAGCAGACTACTTCAAAAAAAAGAGAAGAAGTTTATGTTACTCTAAACCCCACCAATAACTTTTCAAGCTTAAAGCAGGGTAAACTAATCAAGATGGGAGGTGAATTGTAAAGAAGAAACATCCAAATTTACCGTATCCTTAATCCATCAAACTCTATCCACATCCCTAACCCTAATTCTTGGGATATCTCGAAGCCAGCACTGGCGGAGGCACTCTGGTGACACGCGCTGGCCCGGGCATTCAACCCTTAACTTTCACTCCGAGAAGCTCAATATTATCCATCAGAAATGCCATTGCCGTGGTTAGCTTGGCTACTGCGAAGAGTTAGTCTCTGTTGCTGTGGTATTGTCTGTGCGATTGTCTGCCTGAGCTGATAAAACCCTTACCCTAAGCGAAACATAGAAAGAGCCGTCCAGTAATTTTCTCTAAAACTTTCGCTTCGAGAAGCTTGGTCCTTCCATCAGAAATGCCATTGCTGTGGGTAGCTTGGCTACTGCGAAGACCGTCTCTGTTGCTGTGGTATTCTCTGTGCGATTGTCTGCCTGAGCTGATAAAACCCTTACGCTAAGCGAAACATAGAAAGAGCCGTCCCTTAATTTCATCCGAGACTTTCACTCCGAGAAGCTTGGTACTTTCCATCAGAAATGCCATTGCCGTGGTCAGCTGGCTACTGCGAAGAGTTAGTCTCTGTTGCTGTGGTATTCTCTGTGCGATTGTCTGCCTGAGCTGATAAAACCCTTACACTTAGCGAATCATAGAAAGATCCATCCATTAATTTTATCCAAGACTTTCACTCCAAGAAGCTTGGTACTTTCCATCAGAAATGTCATTGCCGTGGTTAGCTTGGCTACTGCGAAGAGTTCGTCTCTGTTGCTGTGGTATTCTCTGTGCGATTGTCTGCCTGAGCTGATAAAACCCTTACACTTAGCGAATCATAGAAAGATCCATCCATTAATTTTATCCAAGACTTTCACTCCAAGAAGCTTGGTACTTTCCATCAGAAATGTCATTGCCGTGGTTAGCTTGGCTACTGCGAAGAGTTCGTCTCTGTTGCTGTGGAATTCTCTGTGCGATTGTCTGCCTGAGCTGATAAATCCCTTACGCTAAGCGTAACATAGAAAGAGCCGTCCATTAATTTTACCCAAGACTTTCACTCTGAGAAGCTTGATACTTTCCATCAGAAATGCCATTGCCGTGGTTAGCTTGGCTACTGTGAAGAGTTAGTCTCTGTTGCTGTGCGATTGTCTGCTTGAGCTGATAAAACCCTTACACTAAGCGAAACATATAAAAAGAGCCGTCCATTAATTCTATCCAAGACTTTCACTCCGAGAAGCTTGGTACTTTCCATCAGAAATGCCATTGCCGTGGTTAGCTTGGCTACTGCGAAGAGGTCGTCTCTGTTGCTGTGGTATTCTCTGTGCGATTGTCTGCCTGAGCTGATAAAACCATTACACTTAGCGAATCATAGAAAGATCCATCCATTAATTTTATCCAAGACTTTCACTCCAAGAAGCTTGGTACTTTCCATCAGAAATGTCATTGCCGTGGTTAGCTTGGCTACTGCGAAGAGTTCGTCTCTGTTGCTGTGGAATTCTCTGTGCGATTGTCTGCTTGAGCTGATAAATCCCTTACGCTAAGCGTAACATAGAAAGAGCCGTCCATTAATTTTACCCAAGACTTTCACTCTGAGAAGCTTGGTACTTTCCATCAGAAATGCCATTGCCGTGGTTAGCTTGGCTACTGTGAAGAGTTGGTCTCTGTTGCTGTGCGATTGTCTGCCTGAGCTGATAAAACCCTTACGCTAAGCGTAACATAGAAAGAGCCGTCCATTAATTTTACCCAAGACTTTCACTCTGAGAAGCTTGGTACTTTCCATCAGAAATGCCATTGCCGTGGTTAGCTTGGCTACTGTGAAGAGTTGGTCTCTGTTGCTGTGCGATTGTCTGCCTGAGCTGATAAAACCCTTACACTAAGCGAAACATATAAAAAGAGCCGTCCATTAATTCTATCCAAGACTTTCACTCCGAGAAGCTTGGTACTTTCCATCAGAAATGCCATTGCCGTGTTTAGCTTGGCTACTGCAAAGAGTTAGTCTCTGTTGCTGTGGTATTCTCTGTGCGATTGTCTGCCTGAGCTGATAAAACCCTTACACTAAGCGAAACATAGAAAGAGCGGTCCATTAATTTTATCCAAGACTTTCACTCCGAGAAGCTTGGTACTTTCCATCAGAAATGCTATTGCCGTGGTTAGCTTGGCTACTGCAGAGTTATTCTCTGTTGTATTTTTTTTTGTGGGATTGTCTGCCTGAGCAGATAATCCCTAACCCAAACCTTATCTCAAGTGAAACATGTAGAAAGCTCTTTGTTCATTTTATGCAAAACTTTTACTCTGAAAAGCTCAGTACTTTCCATCAGAAATACCATTGCCGTGGTTAGCTTGGCTACTGCGAAGAGTTAGTCTCTGTTGCTGTGGTATTCTCTGTGCGATTGTCTGCCTGAGCTGATAAAACCCTTACACTAAGCGAAACATATAGAAAGAAACGTCCATTAATTTTATCCAAGACTTTCACTCCGAGAAGCTTGGTACTTTCCATCAGAAATGCCATTGCCGTTGCTAGCTTGGCTACTGCTAAGAGTTAGTCTCGTTTGCTGTGGTATTCTTTGTGCGATTGCCTGCCTGAGCTGATAAAACCCTTCAATTAAGCGAAACATAAAGAGCCGTCCATTAATTTTATCCAAGACTTTCACTCCGAGAAGCTTGGTACTTTCCGTCAGAAATGCCATTGCCGTGGTTAGCTTGGCTACTGCGAAGACTTGGTCTCTGTTGCTCTGGTATTCTCTGTGCGATTGTCTGCCTGAGCTGATAAAACCCTTACACTAAGCGAAACATATAAAAAGAGCCGTCCATTAATTCTATCCAAGACTTTCACGCCGAGAAGCTTGGTACTTTAAATCAGAAATACTATTGCCGTGGTTAGCTTGGCTACTGCGAAGAGTTCGTCTCTGTTGCTGTGGTATTCTCTGTGCGATTGTCTGCCATAGCTGAAAAAATCCTTACGCTAAGCAAAACGTATAGAAAGAACCGTCCATTAATTCTATCCAAGACTTTCACTCCGAGAAGCTTGGTACTTTCCATCAGAAATGCCATTGCCGTGGTTAGCTCGGCTACTGCGAAGAGTTAGTCTCTTTTGCTGTGGTATTCTCTGTGCGATTGTCTGCCTCAGCTGATAAAACCCATACTCTAAGTGAAACATGTAGAAAGAGCCATCTTGTTCTATATTTTTCAGTCAGGGTTGGTGTAGGGTTATGGTCAGCAACAGAGACTGTCTGCCTGTGCAGATAAAACCCTCATACTAAATCTATCCCAACCCTTTAAAATGTAGAAAGAGCCGTTTGTTTATTGTATACCAACCTAAAGCTCCAAGACACTCAGTATTTCCCATCAGAAATGCCATTGCTGTGGTTAGCTTGACTCCTGCTAAGAAGTAATCCCACAAAGAATACCATAGTAACAGAGACTGTCTTGGCGGTTGCCAAGCTAACCACTGCAGTGGCATTTCTGATGCAAAGTACAGAGCTTCTCGGTGTGAAAGGACTGGATAAAATTAACGGATAGCTCATTCTACATTTGGTTTTTTTTTTTTTTTTTTTGCTCCTTTATGGGAGCTTCGAGGAAGGAGCGCATTCTGAGGGGTTAAAAAGGGGGAACATTTCATAAATCCGCCAGTTTTATCCAGACCTAAACCTTAGTCCTAACCCTTACCCTTAAAACATAAAATTGCAATAGCAGACTACTTCAAAAAAAAGAGAAGAAGTTTATGTTACTCTAAACCCCACCAATAACTTTTCAAGCTTAAAGCAGGGTAAACTAATCAAGATGGGAGGTGAATTGTAAAGAAGAAACATCCAAATGTACCGTATCCTTAATCCATCAAACTCTATCCACATCCCTAACCCTAATTCTGGGGATATCTCGAAGCCAGCACTGGCGGAGGCACTCTGGTGACACGCGCTGGCCCGGGCATTCAACCCTTAACTTTCACTCCGAGAAGCTCAATATTATCCATCAGAAATGCCATTGCCGTGGTTAGCTTGGCTACTGCGAAGAGTTAGTCTCTGTTGCTGTGGTATTGTCTGTGCGATTGTCTGCCTGAGCTGATAAAACCCTTACCCTAAGCGAAACATAGAAAGAGCCGTCCAGTAATTTTCTCTAAAACTTTCGCTTCGAGAAGCTTGGTCCTTCCATCAGAAATGCCATTGCTGTGGGTAGCTTGGCTACTGCGAAGACCGTCTCTGTTGCTGTGGTATTCTCTGTGCGATTGTCTGCCTGAGCTGATAAAACCCTTACGCTAAGCGAAACATAGAAAGAGCCGTCCCTTAATTTCATCCGAGACTTTCACTCCGAGAAGCTTGGTACTTTCCATCAGAAATGCCATTGCCGTGGTCAGCTGGCTACTGCGAAGAGTTAGTCTCTGTTGCTGTGGTATTCTCTGTGCGATTGTCTGCCTGAGCTGATAAAACCCTTACACTTAGCGAATCATAGAAAGATCCATCCATTAATTTTATCCAAGACTTTCACTCCAAGAAGCTTGGTACTTTCCATCAGAAATGTCATTGCCGTGGTTAGCTTGGCTACTGCGAAGAGTTCGTCTCTGTTGCTGTGGTATTCTCTGTGCGATTGTCTGCCTGAGCTGATAAAACCCTTACACTTAGCGAATCATAGAAAGATCCATCCATTAATTTTATCCAAGACTTTCACTCCAAGAAGCTTGGTACTTTCCATCAGAAATGTCATTGCCGTGGTTAGCTTGGCTACTGCGAAGAGTTCGTCTCTGTTGCTGTGGAATTCTCTGTGCGATTGTCTGCCTGAGCTGATAAATCCCTTACGCTAAGCGTAACATAGAGAGAGCCGTCCATTAATTTTACCCAAGACTTTCACTCTGAGAAGTTTGATACTTTCCATCAGAAATGCCATTGCCGTGGTTAGCTTGGCTACTGTGAAGAGTTAGTCTCTGTTGCTGTGCGATTGTCTGCTTGAGCTGATAAAACCCTTACACTAAGCGAAACATATAAAAAGAGCCATCCATTAATTTTATCCAAGACTTTCACTCCGAGAAGCTTGGTACTTTCCATCAGAAATGCCATTGCCGTGGTTAGCTTGGCTACTGCGAAGAGGTCGTCTCTGTTGCTGTGGTATTCTCTGTGCGATTGTCTGCCTGAGCTGATAAAACCCTTACGCTAAGCGAAACATAGAAAGAGCCGTCCCTTAATTTCATCCGAGACTTTCACTCCGAGAAGCTTGGTACTTTCCATCAGAAATGCCATTGCCATGGTCAGCTGGCTACTGCGAAGAGTTAGTCTCTGTTGCTGTGGTATTCTCTGTGCGATTGTCTGCCTGAGCTGATAAAACCATTACACTTAGCGAATCATAGAAAGATCCATCCATTAATTTTATCCAAGACTTTCACTCCAAGAAGCTTGGTACTTTCCATCAGAAATGTCATTGCCGTGGTTAGCTTGGCTACTGCGAAGAGTTCGTCTCTGTTGCTGTGGAATTCTCTCTGCGATTGTCTGCTTGAGCTGATAAATCCCTTACGCTAAGCGTAACATAGAAAGAGCCGTCCATTAATTTTACCCAAGACTTTCACTCTGAGAAGCTTGGTACTTTCCATCAGAAATGCCATTGCCGTGGTTAGCTTGGCTACTGTGAAGAGTTGGTCTCTGTTGCTGTGCGATTGTCTGCCTGAGCTGATAAAACCCTTACACTAAGCGAAACATATAAAAAGAGCCGTCCATTAATTCTATCCAAGACTTTCACTCCGAGAAGCTTGGTACTTTCCATCAGAAATGCCATTGCCGTGTTTAGCTTGGCTACTGCAAAGAGTTAGTCTCTGTTGCTGTGGTATTCTCTGTGCGATTGTCTGCCTGAGCTGATAAAACCCTTACACTTAGCGAATCATAGAAAGATCCATCCATTAATTTTATCCAAGACTTTCACTCCAAGAAGCTTGGTACTTTCCATCAGAAATGTCATTGCCGTGGTTAGCTTGGCTACTGCGAAGAGTTCGTCTCTGTTGCTGTGGTATTCTCTGTGCGATTGTCTGCCTGAGCTGATAAAACCCTTACACTTAGCGAATCATAGAAAGATCCATCCATTAATTTTATCCAAGACTTTCACTCCAAGAAGCTTGGTACTTTCCATCAGAAATGTCATTGCCGTGGTTAGCTTGGCTACTGCGAAGAGTTCGTCTCTGTTGCTGTGGAATTCTCTGTGCGATTGTCTGCCTGAGCTGATAAATCCCTTACGCTAAGCGTAACATAGAAAGAGCCGTCCATTAATTTTACCCAAGACTTTCACTCTGAGAAGTTTGATACTTTCCATCAGAAATGCCATTGCCGTGGTTAGCTTGGCTACTGTGAAGAGTTAGTCTCTGTTGCTGTGCGATTGTCTGCTTGAGCTGATAAAACCCTTACACTAAGCGAAACATATAAAAAGAGCCGTCCATTAATTCTATCCAAGACTTTCACTCCGAGAAGCTTGGTACTTTCCATCAGAAATGCCATTGCCGTGGTTAGCTTGGCTACTGCGAAGAGGTCGTCTCTGTTGCTGTGGTATTCTCTGTGCGATTGTCTGCCTGAGCTGATAAAACCCTTACGCTAAGCGAAACATAGAAAGAGCCGTCCCTTAATTTCATCCGAGACTTTCACTCCGAGAAGCTTGGTACTTTCCATCAGAAATGCCATTGCCATGGTCAGCTGGCTACTGCGAAGAGTTAGTCTCTGTTGCTGTGGTATTCTCTGTGCGATTGTCTGCCTGAGCTGATAAAACCATTACACTTAGCGAATCATAGAAAGATCCATCCATTAATTTTATCCAAGACTTTCACTCCAAGAAGCTTGGTACTTTCCATCAGAAATGTCATTGCCGTGGTTAGCTTGGCTACTGCGAAGAGTTCGTCTCTGTTGCTGTGGAATTCTCTGTGCGATTGTCTGCTTGAGCTGATAAATCCCTTACGCTAAGCGTAACATAGAAAGAGCCGTCCATTAATTTTACCCAAGACTTTCACTCTGAGAAGCTTGGTACTTTCCATCAGAAATGCCATTGCCGTGGTTAGCTTGGCTACTGTGAAGAGTTGGTCTCTGTTGCTCTGCGATTGTCTGCCTGAGCTGATAAAACCCTTACACTAAGCGAAACATATAAAAAGAGCCGTCCATTAATTCTATCCAAGACTTTCACTCCGAGAAGCTTGGTACTTTCCATCAGAAATGCCATTGCCGTGTTTAGCTTGGCTACTGCAAAGAGTTAGTCTCTGTTGCTGTGGTATTCTCTGTGCGATTGTCTGCCTGAGCTGATAAAACCCTTACACTAAGCGAAACATAGAAAGAGCGGTCCATTAATTTTATCCAAGACTTTCACTCCGAGAAGCTTGGTACTTTCCATCAGAAATGCTATTGCCGTGGTTAGCTTGGCTACTGCAAAGAGTTATTCTCTGTTGTATTTTTTTTTGTGGGATTGTCTGCCTGAGCAGATAATCCCTAACCCAAACCTTATCTCAAGTGAAACATGTAGAAAGCTCTTTGTTCATTTTATGCAAAACTTTTACTCTGAAAAGCTCAGTACTTTCCATCAGAAATACCATTGCCGTGGTTAGCTTGGCTGCTGTGACGAGTTGGTGTCTTGCTGTGGTATTCTCTGTAGGATTGTGTGCCAGAGCAGATGAAACCCTTGCCCCAAACCTAATTGAAAGATATGGAGCCATCCGTTATGTTCAGCCAAACCTAATCCTACTTTCGGGGTTAAGTTCTTTAGTTTTATCGTGAGAAATGTTTTTCTAAAGTGAGCCCTGCCACCCACGATGATGAGCTGGGGTGCTTCTTCCTGAGCGCTAAGCGGGTACAGAGAAGTGGTTTAATCACAAGCTCTGTGCTTTAGATGATGTTTAATGTTCCTTTCATGGGAGCATCAAGAGAAGGGGCATGTTCTGAGTGGTAAAAAGGACAAAAGTGCAGAAATTCATCAATTTGATCTAACCCTAAACCTTAGTTTTAACTCTTAACACATTAAATTGCAATTGCAGAAAAGTTCAATTTAAAAAAAAAAAACCAAACAAACAAAAAACACTTGTATTGTTTCAAACCCCACCAACAACTTTTCAAGTTTAAAACGGGATAAAGTAATCAAGATATAAGACAATGGGAGATCAGTTGTAACGAATAAACACCCAAATTGCCCCTAGACTTAACCAATCAAACTCTATCCCTAACCCTAATCCTTGGGGTATTTCTAATCCAGCACTTGGGCATTGGCGGAGGTGCTCAGTTGACATGTGTTGGCTCTGGCATTCAACCCTAACCGTAAAGTTAACCTAGTATTTTTATTCTGAAATGCCCTTGCCGTGGTTAGCTTGGCTACTGCGAAGAGTTGGTCTCTGTTGCTGTGGTATTCTCTGTGCGATTGACTGCCTGAGCTGATAAAACCCTAACGCTAAGCGAAACATGTAGAAAGAGTCGTCCATTAATTTTATCCAAAACTTTCACTCTGAGAAGCTTGGTACATTCCATCAGAAATGCCATTGCCGTGGTAAGCTTGGCTACTGCGAAGAGTTGGTCTCTGTTGCTGTGGTATTCTCTGTGCGATTGTCTGCCTGAGCTGATAAAACCCTTATACTAACTGAAATATTTTGAAAGAGCCGTTCAGTATTTTTATTCAAAATTTTTACGAGTACCTCTATTTTCCATCATAAATGCCATTGCCGTGGTTAGTTTGGCTACAATTAAGAGTTGGTCTCTGTTGCTATGGTATTCTCTGTGCGATTATCTGCTAAAACAGGTAACACACTTACCCTAACCCAACCAAAACATGTAGGAAGAGCCATCCGTTAATTTTGTCCAAAACTTTCACTCCAAGATGCTCGGTTTTTCCTTCAAAAATGCCATTGCCATGGTTACCTTGGCTACCACGAAGAGTTAGTCTCTGTCGCTGTTGTGTTTCTGAGGGATTGTCCGCCTAAACGGATAAAACCCTTACTCTAAGCGAAACATTTAGAAAGCACTCTGTTAATTTCATCCAAAATTTTCAGTCCGAGAAGCCTGGTTCTTTCCTTCAGAAATGCCATTGCCGTGGGTAGCTTCGCTACTGCGAAGAGTTAGTCTCTGTTGCTGTGGTATTCTCTGTTCGATTGTCTGCCTGAGCAGATAATGCCCTTACAACTTAACAAAATATATAGAAAAAGCCGTCCAGTAATTTTATCATAACTTTTACTATGAGTAGCTTGGTACTTTTCATCAGAAATTCCATTTTCGTAGTTAGCTTGGCTACAATGAAGGGTTAGTCTCTGTTGCTGTTGTATTTCTGCGATTGTCTGCTTAAACAGGTAACACACTTACCCTAACCCAACCAAAGCATGTAGGAAGAGCTGTCCGTTAATTTTATCCAAAAACATTCACTCCAAGAAGCTCGGTTCTTTGCTTCAGAAATTCCATTGCCGTGGTTAGCTTGGCTACCACGAAGAGTTGGTCTCTGTTGCTTTTGTATTTCTGAGGGATTGTCCGCCTAAACGGATAAAACCCTTAGACCAAGCGAAATATGTAGAAAAGCCAGGCATTAATTTTACCCTAATCTTTCCCTCCAAGAAGCTTGGTACTTTCCATCAGAAATGCCATTGCCGTGGTTAGCTTGGCTACCACGAAGAGTTAGTCTCTGTTGCTGTTGTATGTCTGCGATTGTTTGCTTAAACGGGTAACGCACTTACCCTAACCCAACCAAAACATGTAGGAAGAGCCGTCCGTTAATTTTATCCAAAACATTCACTCCAAGAAGCTCGGTTCTTTGCTTCAGAAATTCCATTGCCGTGGTTAGCTTGGCTACCACAAAGAGTTGGTCTCTGTTTCTGTTGTATTTCTGAGGGATTGTCTGCCTCAATGGATAAAACCCTTAGACAAAGGGAAATATGTAGAAAAGCCGTGCATTAATTTTACCCAAATCTTTCCCTCCAAGAAGCTCGGTACTTTCCATCAAAAATGCCATGGACGTAATTAGCTTGGCTACCACGAAGAGTTATTCTCTGTTGCTGTTGTATTTCTGTGGGATTGTCCGCCTGAACAGATAAAACCCTTATCTTAAGCGAAATTTGTAGCCAGCGGCGTCCAGTAATGTTATCCAAAACATTCACACCGAGAAGCTTGGTACTTTCCATCAGGAATGCCATTGCCATAGTTAGCTTGGCTACTACGAAGAGTTAGTCTCTGTTGCTGTGGTGTTCTCTGTGCGATTGACTGCCTGAGCTGATAAAACGCTAAGCGAAACATGTAGGAAGAGCCGTCCATTCATTTTACCCAAAATTTTCACTCCGAGAAGCTTGGTACTTTCCATCAGTACTGCCATTGCCGTAGTTAGCTTGGCTACTACGAAGAGTTACTGTTGCTGTGGTGTACTCTGTGTGATTGTCTGCCTGAGCTGATAAAACCCTTACACTAAGCGAAATATAAAGAGCTGTCCAGTAATTTTATGCCAAACTTTCACTCCGAGAAGCTTGGTACTTTCCATCAGAAATGCCATTGCCGTGGTTAGCTTGGCTACTGCGAAGAGTTGGTCTCTGTTGCTGTGGTATTCTCTGTGCGATTGACTGCCTGAGCTGATAAAACCCTTACACTAAGCGAAACATATAGAAAGAAACGTCCATTAATTTTATCCAATACTTTCACTCCGAGAAGCTTGGTACTTTCCATCAGAAATGCCATTGCTGTAGTTAGCTTGGCTACTATGAAGAGTTAGTCTCTGTCGCTGTGGGATTGTCCGCCTGAGCAGGTAAAACTCTTACCCCAACCCAACTGAAACATGTAGAAAGAACCATCCGTTTATTTTACCCACAACTATTGCTGCGACAAGCTCGCTGCTGTCCATCAGAAATGCCATTGCTATGGTTGGCTTGGCTACCACCAAGACTGTCTATTGGTGTGGTATTTCTATGGGATTATTTGGCTGAGCAGATAAAACCCTTACTCTTAAGTAAAATATGTAGAAAGAGTCATCTGTTAATTTCATCTGGAACTATCACTCCGAGAAGATCGGTACTTTCCATCAGAAATGACTTTGCTGTGGTTAGTTTGGCTACTATGAAGAGTTAGTCTCTGCTGCCGTGGTATTTTCTGTGGGATTGTCTGCCTGAGCAGATAAAAACGTAACTCTACTCTAACCTAAAGATGTGGAACTACCCAACCCTTAATTTTATCCAAAGATTTTATTCCGAGCAGCTCGGTACATTCCATCTGAAATGCCATTACTGTGGTTAGCTTGTCTATCGAAGTTATTCTCTGCTGCATTGGTATTCTCTAAGATTTTCTGCCTTAGCAGCTAAAACCCTATCCCAATCGAAACATCTAGAAAGAGCAATCCGTTAATTTTATCTGAAACTATCAGTCCATGTTCAGAAATGCTACTGCGAAGAGGTAGTTGATGTTGTATTGTTTGCCTGAGCAGACAAAACTCTTAGCCTAACTCATCCCTAAACGAAAGATGTAGAAAGAGCAATCTGTTAATTTTATCCAAACCTTTCAGTTGGAAAAGCTCAGCATTTTCCATCAGAAATGATTTTGTCATGGATAGCTTGGCTACTGCTAAGAGTTATTCTCTGTTGTGGTATTTTTTTTGTGGGATTGTCTGACTGAGCAGATAAGCCCTAACCCAAACCTTATCTCAAGTGAAACATGTAGAAAGCTCTCTTTGTTCATTTTATGCAAAACTTTTACTCTGAAAAGCTCAGTACTTTCCATCAGAAATACCATTGCCGTGGTTAGCTTGGCTACTGCGACGAGTTGGTGTCTTGCTGTGGTATTCTCTGTAGGATTGTGTGCCAGAGCAGATGAAACCCTTGCCCCAACCCTAATGGAAAAACATAGAGCCATCCGTTATGTTTAGCCAAACCTAATCCTACTTTCGGGGTTAAGTTTTTTAGTTTTATCGTGAGAAATGTTTTTCTAAAGTGAGTCCCGCCACCCACGACGATGAGCTGGGGTGCTTCTTCCTGAGCACTAAGCGGGTACAGAGAAGTGGTTTAATCACAAGCTCTGTGCTTTAGATGTTCAATGTTTCTTTCATGGGAGCATCAAGAGAAGGGGCATGTTCTGAGTGGTAAAAAGGGAAAAAAGTGCAGAAATTCATCAATTTGATCTAAAGCTAACCCTAAACCTTAGTCTTAACTCTTAAAACATTAAATTGCAATTGCAGAAAAGTTCAATTTAAAAAAAAAATACAAAACAAACAAAAAACACTTGTATTGTTTCAAACCCCACCAACACTTTTCAAGTTTAAAACGGGACAAAGTAATCAAGATATAAGACTATGGGAGATCAGTTGTAACGACTAAACACCCAAATTGCCCCTAGACTTAACCAATCAAACTCTATCCCTAACCCTAATCCTTGGGGTATTTCTAATCCAGCACTTGGGCATTGGCGGAGGTGCTCAGTTGACATGTGTTGGCTCTGGCATTCAACCCTAACCATAAAGTTAACCTAGTATTTTCAATCTGAAATGCCCTTGCCGTGGTTAGCTTGGCTACTGCGAAGAGTTGGTCTCTGTTGCTGTGGTATTCTCTGTGCGATTGACTGCCTGAGCTGATAAAACCCTTACACTAAGCGAAACATATAGAAAGAGCCGTCCATAAATTTTATCCAAGACTTTCACTCCGAGAAACTTGGTACTTTCCATCAGAAATGCCATTGCCGTGGTTAGCTTGGCTGCTGCGAAGAGTCAGTCTCTGTTGCTGTGGTATTCTCTGTGCGATTGTCTGCCTGAGCTGATAAAACTCTTAAACTAAGCGAAACATATAGAAAGGGCCGTCCATTAATTTTATCCAAGACTTTCACTCCGAGAAGCTTGGTACTTTCCATCAGAAATGCTGTTGCCGTGGTTAGCTTGGCTACCGCGAAGAGTTGGTCTGTTAATGTGGGGTTTTCTGTGGGATATGCTGCCTGAGCAGATAAAACCTTTACCCTAATACAAACCCCAACCCAAACGTGTTGAAAGAGCCGTCTGTTAGTTTTATCCAAATCTTGCATACCGAGAAGCTCTGTACTTTCCATCAGAAATGTTATTGTTAGCTTGGCAACCTCCAAGACAGTGTCTGTTGCTATGGTATTTGTGGGATTAATTCTTAGCAGGAGCCAAGCTAACCACGGCAATGGTATATCTGGTGTTTCGGAGCTTTGGTTCAGATATAATTAGCGGCTGGCTCTTTCTACATCTTCTTGTAAGGTTTGGGATATGTTTAGTATAAGGGTTTTATCTACTTAGGCAGACAGTCTCTGTCGCTATTGTGTTTCTGCGGGATTTTCCGACTGAACAGATAAAACCCTTACTATAAGTGAAATATGTAGAATAGCCGTTCATTAATTTTATCCACAAGTTTCACTGCAAGAAACTTGATACTTTTCATCAGGAATGCCATTGCCGTAGTTAGCTTGGCTACCACGAAGAGTTAGTCTCTGTTGCTATTGTATTTCTGCGGGATTGTCCGACTGAACAGATAAAACCCTTACTCTAAGTGAAACATGTAGAAACAGCCTCCGTGAAAAAAATTTTTCCGAAGCTGTCGCTCAAACCCGGTACTTGAAAAGAGCAGTGCCATTGCTGTGGTTGGCGTGGCTACGACGAAGTTAGTCTCTGTTGCTGTGGGATTGTCTGTCTGAGCAGGTAAAACACTTGCGCTAACCTAATCGGAACATTGTAGCAAGAGCATACGTCAATAAGATCCAAAACTGTCACTCCGAGAAGCTGGGTACTTTCCATCCGAAATGCCATTGCCGTGGTGAGCTTTGCTACTGCAAAGGGTTAGTCTCAGTTGCTGTGAGATTGTTTGCCTGAGCACATAAAACCCTTAACCAAATCCTACCTCAACCAAAACATGAAGAAAGTCAGTTAGTTTGATCCAAAATTTTGAGTACGAGAAAGTCGGTACTTTATTTCAGAATTTTCATTGCTGTGTTTAGCTTGGCTACCGTGAAGTGTTAGTCTCTGTTGCTTTGCTATTCTGTGTGGGATTGTCTGCCTGAGCAGGTAAAACGCTTACCCTAAACCAACCGAAACATGTAGAAAGAGCCATCCGTTTATTTTACCCAAAACGATCGCTGCGAGAAGCTTGCTACTCTCCATCAGAAATGCCATTGCCATGGTTGGCTTGGCTACCACCAAGACTGTCTGTTGCTGCGGTATTTCTGTGGGATTATCTGGCTGAGCAGATAAAACTCTTACGTGAAACATGTAGAAAGAGTCGTCTGTTAATTTCATCCGGAACTATCACTCCGAGAAGCTCGGTACTTTCCATCAGAAATGACTTTGCTGTGGTTAGTTTGGCCACTATGAAGAGTTAGTCTCTGTTGCTGTGGTATTTTCTTTGCGATTGTGTGGCTGAGCAGATAAAACCCTTACCTTAACTCAAATCCTACCTCAAGCGAAACATGTAGAAAGCGCTGTCCGTTAATTTTATGCAAAGCTTTTACTCTGAGAAGCTCTCTACTTTCCATCAGAAATACCATTGCCGTGGTTAGCTTGGCTACTGCGATGAGTTGGTCTCTATTGCTGTGGTATTGTCTGCCAGAGCAGATAGAACTCTTACCCCAACCGTAACCAAAAGATATAGAGCCATCCATTGAGTTTATCAAAACCTAATACTAATTTCGGGGATAATTTCTTTAGTTTTTATCTTGAGAAATGTTTTTCTAAAGTGCGAGTCACGCCACCCACCATGATGAGCCTGGGGTGCTTCTCCCTGACCGCGAAGCAGGTACAGAGAAGTGGTTTAATCACTCGCTCTGGGCTTTTGGTGACCATTCAGTGTTGCTTTTTATAGTTATCAAGAGGAAGGAGCATGTTCGGTGTGGTAAAAAGGAGGGGCAAAAATGTAGAAATTCATCAATTTTATCTAAACCTACCCCTAAAACTTAGTCCTAACCCTAAAAACATGACAATTGTAGAAGTGCAATTCAATAAAAGAAACCCACTTGTATTGCTGCAAACCCCACCAACAACTTTTCAAGTTTAAAACGGGATAAACTAATCAAGAGGGAAGACAATGGGGGATCAAGTGTAAAGAATAAACAACCTCCAAATAGATCCTATACCCAATCCATCAAACTCTCTCCAAATTCGTAACCCTAAACCTGGGGGTATCTGTAAGCCAGTATTTGGGCATTGTTGAGGCGCCTGGTTGACATATGTTGGCTCTGGCATTCAATTCTCTAACCCTTACCTTTCACTCAGAGAAGCCTAGTATTTCCCATCAAAAGTGCCATTGCCATGGTTGGCGTGGCTAACATGAAGAGTTAATCTCTGTTGCTGTGGGATTTTCTGCCTGAGCAGGTAAAACCTTTACCTTAACACAAACCCTACCCTTGCGTGTTGAAAGAGCCGTATGTTGAATTTTATCCAAACCTTTCACACCGAGAAGCTCTGTACTTTCCATCAGAAATGCCATTGCAATGGTTAGCTTGGCAACCGCCAAGACAGTCTCTGTTGCTATGGTATTCTTTGTGGGATTAATCCTTGGCAGAAGTCAAGCTAACCACGGCAATGGTATTTGACGGAAAATACTGTCACGGAGCTTAAGGTTTGGATATAATTAACGGATGGCTCATTCTACATCTTTCTGTAAGGGTTGGGATAGGTTTAGTGTAAGAGTTTTATCTGCTCAGGCAGACAGTGTCTGTTGCTGTGGTATTCTCTGTGGAAGTACTTTTGAGTAGGAAAAACGCTCACTGTAACCCTTCGCCAACCCTGGCCAAAAGATGTAGAAAAAGACATCCATTAATTTTATCCAAAACTTTCATTTTGAGAAGCTCGGTACTTTCCATCAGAAATACCATTTCTATCAAATTATGCAAACCTAATCCTAACCAAAAGATTCAGAAGACTACACTTTCAGCGGTCATTTCTGTCGTTCTTGGCTTGAAAAATGTTTAAGTGTGAGTCCGCCACCCACGATGATGAGCTGCGGTGCTTCTTCCTGAGCATGAAGCAGGTACAGCGAAGTGATTTGATTACAAGTTCTGTGCTTTTGAGGAAAAGATTGTGCTCTGAGTGGTAAAAGAAAAAATTGAGAAAGCCATCAATTACTTTTATTTTAAACCTAACCCTAAAAACATTAAACTGCAATAGCAGTGGACTTCAATTAAAAAAAAATCACTTAATGCTCCAAACCCCACCAACAACTTTTCAAGTTTAAAACAGGATAAACGGTGGATAATCTCAAGCTGTGTGCTTTTGAGGCAAGATGCATCCTCTGATTGGTAAAATGGAGAAATCTATCAATTTTATTGAAACATAACTCTAAAAACAAACTGCCATAGCAAAGAACTTGAATTAAAAAAAAATCATTTATAATGCTCCAAACCTCACCAGCAATTTTTAAAGTTTAACACGGGATAAACTAATCAAAATACAGGACAGTGGCAGATCAGTTGTAAAGAACAAAAAACATCCAAATTGAACCCTTCAATCTCTCCATAACTCTCATATTTTGGTATCGCTAAGCCAGCGGTTGGGCACCGTCCGCCTGAGCAGAAAAACTTTACCCTAAACTCAAACACTACGTAAACCAAAACATGTAGCAAGGACCATCCGTTGATTTTATCCAAAACTTTTACTACGAGAAGCTTGGTACTTTCCATCAGAAATGCAATTGGCGTGGTTAGCTTGGCTGCTGCGAAGAGTCAGTCTCTGTTGCTGTGGTATTCTCTGTGCGATTGTCTGCCTGAGCTGATAAAACTCTTAAACTAAGCGAAACATATAGAAAGGGCCGTCCATTAATTTTATCCAAGACTTTCACTCCGAGAAGCTTGGTACTTTCCATCAGAAATGCTGTTGCCGTGGTTAGCTTGGCTACCGCGAAGAGTTGGTCTGTTAATGTGGGGTTTTCTGTGGGATATGCTGCCTGAGCAGATAAAACCTTTACCCTAATACAAACCCCAACCCAAACGTGTTGAAAGAGCCGTCTGTTAGTTTTATCCAAATCTTGCATACCGAGAAGCTCTGTACTTTCCATCAGAAATGTTATTGTTAGCTTGGCAACCTCCAAGACAGTGTCTGTTGCTATGGTATTTGTGGGATTAATTCTTAGCAGGAGCCAAGCTAACCACGGCAATGGTATATCTGGTGTTTCGGAGCTTTGGTTCAGATATAATTAGCGGCTGGCTCTTTCTACATCTTCTTGTAAGGTTTGGGATATGTTTAGTATAAGGGTTTTATCTACTTAGGCAGACAGTCTCTGTCGCTATTGTGTTTCTGCGGGATTTTCCGACTGAACAGATAAAACCCTTACTATAAGTGAAATATGTAGAATAGCCGTTCATTAATTTTATCCACAAGTTTCACTGCAAGAAACTTGATACTTTTCATCAGGAATGCCATTGCCGTAGTTAGCTTGGCTACCACGAAGAGTTAGTCTCTGTTGCTATTGTATTTCTGCGGGATTGTCCGACTGAACAGATAAAACCCTTACTCTAAGTGAAACATGTAGAAACAGCCTCCGTGAAAAAAATTTTTCCGAAGCTGTCGCTCAAACCCGGTACTTGAAAAGAGCAGTGCCATTGCTGTGGTTGGCGTGGCTACGACGAAGTTAGTCTCTGTTGCTGTGGGATTGTCTGTCTGAGCAGGTAAAACACTTGCGCTAACCTAATCGGAACATTGTAGCAAGAGCATACGTCAATAAGATCCAAAACTGTCACTCCGAGAAGCTGGGTACTTTCCATCCGAAATGCCATTGCCGTGGTGAGCTTTGCTACTGCAAAGGGTTAGTCTCAGTTGCTGTGAGATTGTTTGCCTGAGCACATAAAACCCTTAACCAAATCCTACCTCAACCAAAACATGAAGAAAGTCAGTTAGTTTGATCCAAAATTTTGAGTACGAGAAAGTCGGTACTTTATTTCAGAATTTTCATTGCTGTGTTTAGCTTGGCTACCGTGAAGTGTTAGTCTCTGTTGCTTTGCTATTCTGTGTGGGATTGTCTGCCTGAGCAGGTAAAACGCTTACCCTAAACCAACCGAAACATGTAGAAAGAGCCATCCGTTTATTTTACCCAAAACGATCGCTGCGAGAAGCTTGCTACTCTCCATCAGAAATGCCATTGCCATGGTTGGCTTGGCTACCACCAAGACTGTCTGTTGCTGCGGTATTTCTGTGGGATTATCTGGCTGAGCAGATAAAACTCTTACGTGAAACATGTAGAAAGAGTCGTCTGTTAATTTCATCCGGAACTATCACTCCGAGAAGCTCGGTACTTTCCATCAGAAATGACTTTGCTGTGGTTAGTTTGGCCACTATGAAGAGTTAGTCTCTGTTGCTGTGGTATTTTCTTTGCGATTGTGTGGCTGAGCAGATAAAACCCTTACCTTAACTCAAATCCTACCTCAAGCGAAACATGTAGAAAGCGCTGTCCGTTAATTTTATGCAAAGCTTTTACTCTGAGAAGCTCTCTACTTTCCATCAGAAATACCATTGCCGTGGTTAGCTTGGCTACTGCGATGAGTTGGTCTCTATTGCTGTGGTATTGTCTGCCAGAGCAGATAGAACTCTTACCCCAACCGTAACCAAAAGATATAGAGCCATCCATTGAGTTTATCAAAACCTAATACTAATTTCGGGGATAATTTCTTTAGTTTTTATCTTGAGAAATGTTTTTCTAAAGTGCGAGTCACGCCACCCACCATGATGAGCCTGGGGTGCTTCTCCCTGACCGCGAAGCAGGTACAGAGAAGTGGTTTAATCACTCGCTCTGGGCTTTTGGTGACCATTCAGTGTTGCTTTTTATAGTTATCAAGAGGAAGGAGCATGTTCGGTGTGGTAAAAAGGAGGGGCAAAAATGTAGAAATTCATCAATTTTATCTAAACCTACCCCTAAAACTTAGTCCTAACCCTAAAAACATGACAATTGTAGAAGTGCAATTCAATAAAAGAAACACACTTGTATTGCTGCAAACCCCACCAACAACTTTTCAAGTTTAAAACGGGATAAACTAATCAAGAGGGAAGACAATGGGGGATCAAGTGTAAAGAATAAACAACCTCCAAATAGATCCTATACCCAATCCATCAAACTCTCTCCAAATTCGTAACCCTAAACCTGGGGGTATCTGTAAGCCAGTGTTTGGGCATTGTTGAGGTGCCTGGTTGACATATGTTGGCTCTGGCATTCAATTCTCTAACCCTTACCTTTCACTCAGAGAAGCCTAGTATTTCCCATCAAAAGTGCCATTGCCATGGTTGGCGTGGCTAACATGAAGAGTTAATCTCTGTTGCTGTGGGATTTTCTGCCTGAGCAGGTAAAACCTTTACCTTAACACAAACCCTACCCTTGCGTGTTGAAAGAGCCGTATGTTGAATTTTATCCAAACCTTTCACACCGAGAAGCTCTGTACTTTCCATCAGAAATGCCATTGCAATGGTTAGCTTGGCAACCGCCAAGACAGTCTCTGTTGCTATGGTATTCTTTGTGGGATTAATCCTTGGCAGAAGTCAAGCTAACCACGGCAATGGTATTTGACGGAAAATACTGTCACGGAGCTTAAGGTTTGGATATAATTAACGGATGGCTCATTCTACATCTTTCTGTAAGGGTTGGGATAGGTTTAGTGTAAGAGTTTTATCTGCTCAGGCAGACAGTGTCTGTTGCTGTGGTATTCTCTGTGGAAGTACTTTTGAGTAGGAAAAACGCTCACTGTAACCCTTCGCCAACCCTGGCCAAAAGATGTAGAAAAAGACATCCATTAATTTTATCCAAAACTTTCATTTTGAGAAGCTCGGTACTTTCCATCAGAAATACCATTTCTATCAAATTATGCAAACCTAATCCTAACCAAAAGATTCAGAAGACTACACTTTCAGCGGTCATTTCTGTCGTTCTTGGCTTGAAAAATGTTTAAGTGTGAGTCCGCCACCCACGATGATGAGCTGCGGTGCTTCTTCCTGAGCATGAAGCAGGTACAGCGAAGTGATTTGATTACAAGTTCTGTGCTTTTGAGGAAAAGATTGTGCTCTGAGTGGTAAAAGAAAAAATTGAGAAAGCCATCAATTACTTTTATTTTAAACCTAACCCTAAAAACATTAAACTGCAATAGCAGTGGACTTCAATTAAAAAAAAATCACTTAATGCTCCAAACCCCACCAACAACTTTTCAAGTTTAAAACAGGATAAACGGTGGATAATCTCAAGCTGTGTGCTTTTGAGGCAAGATGCATCCTCTGATTGGTAAAATGGAGAAATCTATCAATTTTATTGAAACATAACTCTAAAAACAAACTGCCATAGCAAAGAACTTGAATTAAAAAAAAATCATTTATAATGCTCCAAACCTCACCAGCAATTTTTAAAGTTTAACACGGGATAAACTAATCAAAATACAGGACAGTGGCAGATCAGTTGTAAAGAACAAAAAACATCCAAATTGAACCCTTCAATCTCTCCATAACTCTCATATTTTGGTATCGCTAAGCCAGCGGTTGGGCACCGTCCGCCTGAGCAGAAAAACTTTACCCTAAACTCAAACACTACGTAAACCAAAACATGTAGCAAGGACCATCCGTTGATTTTATCCAAAACTTTTACTACGAGAAGCTTGGTACTTTCCATCAGAAATGCAATTGGCGTGGTTAGCTTGGCTGCTGCGAAGAGTCAGTCTCTGTTGCTGTGGTATTCTCTGTGCGATTGTCTGCCTGAGCTGATAAAACTCTTAAACTAAGCGAAACATATAGAAAGGGCCGTCCATTAATTTTATCCAAGACTTTCACTCCGAGAAGCTTGGTACTTTCCATCAGAAATGCTGTTGCCGTGGTTAGTTTGGCTACCGCGAAGAGTTGGTCTGTTAATGTGGGGTTTTCTGTGGGATTTGCTGCCTGAGCCGATAAAACCTTTACCCTAATACAAACCCCAACCCAAACGTGTTGAAAGAGCCGTCTGTTAGTTTTATCCAAATCTTGCATACCGAGAAGCTCTGTACTTTCCATCAGAAATGTTATTGTTAGCTTGGCAACCTCCAAGACAGTGTCTGTTGCTATGGTATTTGTGGGATTAATTCTTAGCAGGAGCCAAGCTAACCACGGCAATGGTATATCTGGTGTTTCGGAGCTTTGGTTCAGATATAATTAGCGGCTGGCTCTTTCTACATCTTTTTGTAAGGGTTGGTATAGGTTTAGTATAAGGGTTTTATCTACTTAGGCAGACAGTCTCTGTTGCTATTGTGTTTCTGCGGGATTTTCCGACTGAACAGATAAAACCCTTACTATAAGTGAAATATGTAGAATAGCCGTTCATTAATTTTATCCACAAGTTTCACTGCAAGAAACTTGATACTTTTCATCAGGAATGCCATTGCCGTAGTTAGCTTGGCTACCACGAAGAGTTAGTCTCTGTTGCTATTGTATTTCTGCGGGATTGTCCGACTGAACAGATAAAACCCTTACTCTAAGTGAAACATGTAGAAACAGCCTCCGTGAAAAAATTTTTTCCGAAGCTGTCGCTCAAACCCGGTACTTGAAAAGAGCCGTGCCATTGCTGTGGTTGGCGTGGCTACGACGAAGTTGGTCTCTGTTGCTGTGGGATTGTCTGTCTGAGCAGGTAAAACACGTGCGCTAACCTAATCGGAACATTGTAGCAAGAGCATACGTCAATAAGATCCAAAACTGTCACTCCGAGAAGCTGGGTACTTTCCATCCGAAATGCCATTGCCGTGGTGAGCTTTGCTACTGCAAAGGGTTAGTCTCAGTTGCTGTGAGATTGTTTGCCTGAGCACATAAAACCCTTAACCAAATCCTACCTCAACCAAAACATGAAGAAAGTCAGTTAGTTTGATCCAAAATTTTGAGTACGAGAAAGTCGGTACTTTATTTCAGAATTTTCATTGCTGTGTTTAGCTTGGCTACCGTGAAGTGTTAGTCTCTGTTGCTTTGCTATTCTGTGTGGGATTGTCTGCCTGAGCAGGTAAAACGCTTACCCTAAACCAACCGAAACATGTAGAAAGAGCCATCCGTTTATTTTACCCAAAACGATCGCTGCGAGAAGCTTGCTACTCTCCATCAGAAATGCCATTGCCATGGTTGGCTTGGCTACCACCAAGACTGTCTGTTGCTGCGGTATTTCTGTGGGATTATCTGGCTGAGCAGATAAAACTCTTACGTGAAACATGTAGAAAGAGTCGTCTGTTAATTTCATCCGGAACTATCACTCCGAGAAGCTCGGTACTTTCCATCAGAAATGACTTTGCTGTGGTTAGTTTGGCCACTATGAAGAGTTAGTCTCTGTTGCTGTGGTATTTTCTTTGCGATTGTGTGGCTGAGCAGATAAAACCCTTACCTTAACTCAAATCCTACCTCAAGCGAAACATGTAGAAAGCGCTATCCGTTAATTTTATGCAAAGCTTTTACTCTGAGAAGCTCTCTACTTTCCATCAGAAATACCATTGCCGTGGTAAGCTTGGCTACTGCGATGAGTTGGTCTCTATTGCTGTGGTATTGTCTGTAGGATTGTCTGCCAGAGCAGATAGAACTCTTACCCCAACCATAACCAAAAGATATAGAGCCATCCATTGAGTTTATCAAAACCTAATACTAATTTCGGGGATAATTTCTTTAGTTTTTATCTTGAGAAATGTTTTTCTAAAGTGCGAGTCACGCCACCCACCATGATGAGCCTGGGGTGCTTCTCCCTGACCGCGAAGCAGGTACAGAGAAGTGGTTTAATCACTCGCTATGTGCTTTTGGTGACCATTCAGTGTTGCTTTTTATAGAGTTATCAAGAGGAAGGAGCATGTTCGGTGTGGTAAAAAGGAGGGGCAAAAATGTAGAAATTCATCAATTTTATCTAAACCTACCCCTAAAACTTAGTCCTAACCCTAAAAACATGACAATTGTAGAAGTGCAATTCAATAAAAGAAACACTTGTATTGCTGCAAATCCCACCAACAACTTTTCAAGTTTAAAACGGGATAAACTAATCAAGAGGGAAGACAATGGGGGATCAAGTGTAAAGAATAAACAACCTCCAAATAGATCCTATACCCAATCCATCAAACTCTCTCCAAATTCGTAACCCTAAACCTGGGGGTATCTGTAAGCCAGTATTTGGGCATTGTTGAGGCGCCTGGTTGACATATGTTGGCTCTGGCATTCAATTCTCTAACCCTTACCTTTCACTCAGAGAAGCCTAGTATTTCCCATCAAAAGTGCCATTGCCATGGTTGGCGTGGCTAACATGAAGAGTTAATCTCTGTTGCTGTGGGATTTTCTGCCTGAGCAGGTAAAACCTTTACCTTAACACAAACCCTACCCTTGCGTGTTGAAAGAGCCGTATGTTGAATTTTATCCAAACCTTTCACACCGAGAAGCTCTGTACTTTCCATCAGAAATGCCATTGCAATGGTTAGCTTGGCAACCGCCAAGACAGTCTCTGTTGCTATGGTATTCTTTGTGGGATTAATTCTTGGCAGAAGTCAAGCTAACCACGGCAATGGTATTTGACGGAAAATACTGTCACGGAGCTTAAGGTTTGGATATAATTAACGGATGGCTCATTCTACATCTTTCTGTAAGGGTTGGGATAGGTTTAGTGTAAGAGTTTTATCTGCTCAGGCAGACAGTGTCTGTTGCTGTGGTATTCTCTGTGGAAGTACTTTTGAGTAGGAAAAACGCTCATTGTAACCCTACGCCAACCCTGGCCAAAAGATGTAGAAAAAGACATCCATTAATTTTATCCAAAACTTTCATTTTGAGAAGCTCGGTACTTTCCATCAGAAATACCATTTCTATCAAATTATGCAAACCTAATCCTAACCAAAAGATTCAGAAGACTACACTTTCAGCGGTCATTTCTGTCGTTCTTGGCTTGAAAAATGTCTAAGTGTGAGTCCGCCACCCACGATGATGAGCTGCGGTGCTTCTTCCTGAGCATGAAGCAGGTACAGCGAAGTGATTTGATTACAAGTTCTGTGCTTTTGAGGCAAAGATTGTGCTCTGAGTGGTAAAAGAAAAAATTGAGAAAGCCATCAATTACTTTTATTTTAAACCTAACCCTAAAAACATTAAACTGCAATAGCAGTGGACTTCAATTAAAAAAAAATCACTTAATGCTCCTAACCCCACCAACAACTTTTCAAGTTTAAAACAGGATAAACGGTGGATAATCTCAAGCTGTGTGCTTTTGAGGCAAGATGCATCCTCTGATTGGTAAAATGGAGAAATCTATCAATTTTATTGAAACATAACTTTAAAAACAAACTGCCATAGCAAAGAACTTCAATTAAAAAAAAAAATCATTTATAATGCTCCAAACCTAACCAGCAATTTTTCAAGTTTCACACGGGATAAACTAATCAAAACACAGGACAGTGGCAGATCAGTTGTAAAGAACAAAAAACATCCAAATTGAACCCATCAATCTCTCCATAACTCTCATATTGGGGTATCGCTAAGCCAGCGGTTGGGCACTGTCCGCCTGAGCAGAAAAACTTGACCCTAAACTCAAACACTACGTCAACCAAAACATGTAGCAAGGACCATCCGTTGATTTTATCCAAAACTTTTACTACGAGAAGCTTGGTTCTTTCCTTCAGGAATGCAATTGGCGTGGTTCGCTTGGCTACTGCGAGGAGTTGGTCTCTGTTGCTGTGGTATTCTCTGTGCGATTGTCTGCCTGAGCTGATAAAACCCTTACACTAAGCGAAACATAGAAGGAGCCATCCGTTAATTTTATCCAAGAGTTTGACTCCGAGAAGCTTGGTACTTTCCATCAGAAATGCAATTGCCGTGGTTAGCTTGGCTACTGTGAGGAGTTGGTCTCTTGCTGTGGTATTGTCTGTGCTGATAAAACCCTTACACTAAGCGAAACATAGAGCCGCCCATTAATTTTATCCAAGACTTTCACTCCGAGAGGCTTGGTACTTTCCATCAGAAATGCAATTGCCGTAGTTAGCTTGGCTGCTATGAAGAGTTAGTCTCTGTTGCTGTGGTGTTCTCTGTGCGATTGACTGCTTGAGCTGATAAAAGGCTAGACGAAACATGTAGAAAGAGCCGTCCATTAATTTTACCCAAAATTTTCACTCCGAGAAGCTTGGTACTTTCCATCAGTACTGCCATTGCCGTAGTTAGCTTGGCTACTACGAAGAGTTAGACTCTGTTGCTGTGGTGTTCTCTGGGTGATTGTCTGCCTGAGCTGATAAAACCCTTACACTACGCGAAACATGTAGAAAGAGCTGTCCAGTAATTTTATCCAAAACTTTCACTCCGAGAATCTTGGTACTTCCCTTCAGTAATGCCATTGCCCTGGTTTGCTTGGCTACCACAAAGAGTTAGTCTCTCTTGCTGTTGTATTTCTGCGGGATTGTCCGACTGAACAGATAAAACCCTTACCCTAAGTGAAACATTTAAAAAGAGCCGTCCATTAATGTTATCGAAAACTTTCACACCGAGAAGCTTGGTACTTTCCATCAGGAATGCCATTGCCGTGGTTAGCTTGTCTACTGTGAGGAGTTAGTCTCTGTTGCTGTGGTATTGTCTGTGCGATTGTCTGCCTGATCTGATAAAACCCTTACACTAAGCGAAACATAGAGCCGTCCGTTAATTTTATCCAATACTTTCACTCCGAGAAGCTTGTTACTTTCCATCAGGAATGCCGTTGCCGTAGTTAACTTGGCTACTACGAAGAGTTAGTCTCTGTTGCTGTGGTATTCTGTGTGGGATTGTCTGCCTGAGCAGGTAAAACGCTTACCCTAAACCAACCGAAACATGTAGAAAGAGCCATCCGTTTATTTTACCCAAAACTATCGCTGCGAGAAGCTTGCTACACTCCATCAGAAATGCCATTGCCATGGTTGGCTTGGCTACCACCAAGACTGTCTGTTGCTGCGGTATTTCTGTGGGATTATCTGGCTGAGCAGATAAAACCCTTACTCTTACGTGAAACATGTAGAAAGAGTCGTCTGTTAATTTCATCCGGAACTATCACTCCGAGAAGCTCGGTACCTTCCATCAGAAATGACTTTGCTGTGGTTAGTTTGGCTACTACGAAGAGTTAGTCTCTGTTGCTGTGGTATTCTCTGTGCGATTGTCTGCCTGAGCTGATAAAACCCTTACCCGAAGTGAAACATTTAGAAACAGCCTCCGTGAAATTTTTTTTCCGAAGCTGTCACTCAAACCCGGTACTTGAAAAGAGCAGTGCCATTGCTGTGGTTAGCTTGGCTACGACGAAGTTAGTCTCTGTTGCTATGGGATTGTCTGTCTGAGTAGGTAAAACGCTTGCGCTAACCTAATCAGAACATTGTAGCAAGAGCATGCGTCAATAAGATCCAAAACTGTCACTCCGAGAAGCTGGGTATTTTCCAACCCGAAATGCCATTGCCGTGGTGAGCTTTGCTACTGCGAAGGGTTAGTCTCTGTTGCTGTGAGATTGTTTACCTGAGCACATAAAACCCTTAACCAATCCCAAACCCTACCTCAACCAAAACATGAAGAAAGTCAGTTAGTTTGATCCAAAATTTTGAGTACGAGAAAGTCGGTACTTTATTTCAGAATTTTCATTGCTGTGTTTAGCTTGACTACCGTGAAGTGTTAGTCTCTGTTGCTTTGCTATTCTGTGTGGGATTGTCTGCCTGAGCAGGTAAAACACTTACCCTAAACCAACCGAAACGTGTAGAAAGAGCCATCCGTTTATTTTACCCAAAACTATCGCTTCGAGAAGCTTGCTACTCTCCATCAGAAATGCCATTGCCATGGTTGGCTTGGCTACCACCAAGACTGTCTGTTGCTGTGGTATTTCTTTGGGATTATCTGGCTGAGCAGATAAAACCCTTACTCTTACGTGAAACATGTAGAAAGAGTCGTCTGTTAATTTCATCCGGAACTATCACTCCGAGAAGCTCGGTACTTTCCATCAGAAATGACTTTGCTGTGGTTAGTTTGGCTACTATGAAGAGTTAGTCTTTGTTGCTGTGGTATTTTCTTTGGGATTGTGTGGCTGAGCAGATAAAACCCTTAACCTAACCCAAATCCTACCTCAAGCGAAACATGTAGAAAGCGCTGTCCGTTAATTTTATGCAAAGCTTTTACTCTGAGAAGCTCTCTACTTTCCATCAGAAATACCCTTGCCGTGGTTAGCTTGGCTACTGCGACGAGTTGGTCTCTATTGCTGTAGGATTGTCTGCCAGAGCAGATAAAACTCTTACCCCAACCGTAACCGAAAGATGGAGCCATCCATTGAGTTTATCAAAACCCAACAGTAATTTCGGGAATAATTTCTTTAGTTTTTATCTTGAGAAATGTTTTTCTAAAGTGCGAGTCCCGCCACTCACCATGAAGAGCCTTGGGTGCTTCTCCATGACCGCGAAGCAGGTACAGAGAAGTGGTTTAATCACTCGCTATGTGCTTTTGGTGACCGATCAGTGTTGCTTTTATGTAGTTATCAAGAGGAAGGAGCATGTTCGGTGTGGTAAAAAGGAGGGGCAAAAATGTAGAAATTCATCAATTTTATCTAAACCTACCCCTAAAACTTAGTCCTAACCCTAAAAACATGACAATTGTAGAAGTGCAATTCAATAAAAGAAACCCACTTCTATTGCTGCAAACCCCACCAACAACTTTTCAAGTTTAAAACGGGATAAACTAATCAAGAGGGAAGACAATGGGGGATCAAGTGTAAAGAATAAACGACCTCCAAATAGATCCTATGCTCAATCGATCAAACTCTCTCCAAATTCGTAACCCTAAACCAGGGGGTATCTGTAAGCCAGTATTTGGGCATTGTTGAGGCGCCTGGTTGACATATGTTGGCTCTGGCATTCAACTCTCTAACCCTTACCTTTCACTCGGAGAAGCCTAGTATTTCCCATCAAAAATGCCATTGCCATGGTTGGCGTGGCTAACATGAAGAGTTAATCTCTGTTGCTGTGGGATTTTCTGCCTGAGCAGGTAAAACCTTTAACACAAACCCTACTCTTACGTGTTGAAAGAGCCTTATGTTGATTTTTATCCGAAGCTCTGTACTTTCCATCAGAAATGCCATTGCAATGGTTAGCTTGGCAACCGCCAAGACAGTCTCTGTTGCTATGGTATTCTTTGTGGGATTAATTCTTAGCAGAAGTCAAGCTAACCACGGCAATGGTATTTGACGGAAAATACTGTCACGACGCTTAAGGTTTGCGTATAATTAACGGATGGCTCTTTATACATCTTTCTGTAAGGGTTGGGATAGGTTTAGTATAAGAGTTTTATCTGCTCAGGCAGAAAGTGTCCGTTGCTGTAGTATTCTCTGTGGAAGCACTTTTGAGTAGGAAAAACCCTCACTGTAACCCTACGCCAACCCTGGCCAAAAGATGTAGAAAGAGACATCCATTAATTTTATCCCAAACTTTCATTTCGAGAAGCTCGGTACTTTCCATCAGAAATGCCTTTTCCATCAAATTATGCAAACCTAATCCTAACCAAAAGATTCAGAAGACTACACTTTCAGCGGTCTTTTCTGTCGTTCTTGGCTTGAAAAATTTTTCTAAGTGTGAGTCCGCCACCCACGATGATGAGCTGTGGTGCTGCTTCCTGAGCATGAAGCAGGTACAGAGAAGTGATTTGATTGCAAGTTCTGTGCTTTTGAGGCAAAGAGTGTGCTCTGAGTGGTAAAAGAAAAAAAAAATTGAGAAAGCCATCAATTACTTTTATTCTAAACCTAACCCTAAAAACATTACACTGCAATAGCAGTGAACTTGGATTAAAAAAAAAATCAGTTATAATGCTCCAAACTCCACCAACAACTTTTCAAGTTTAAAACAGGATAAACGGTGGATAATCTCAAGCTGTGTGCTTTTGAGGCAAGATGCATCCTCTGATTGGTAAAATGGAGAAATATATCAATTTTATTGAAACTTTACTTTAAAAACAAACTGCCATAGCGAAGAACTTCAATTAAAAAAAAAAAGATTTATAATGCTCCAAACCTCACCAGCAATTTTTCAAGTTTCACACGGGATAAACTAATCAAAATACAGGACAGTGGCAGATCAGTTGTAAAGAACAAAAAACATCCAAATTGATCCCATCAATCTCTCCATAACTCTCATATTGGGGTATCGCTAAGCCAGCGGTTGGGCACTGTCCGCCTGAGCAGAAAAACTTGACCCTAAACTCAAACACTACGTCAACCAAAACATGTAGCAAGGACCATCCGTTGATTTTTATCCAAAACTTTTACTACGAGAAGCTTGGTTCTTCAGGAATGCAATTGGCGTGGTTAGCTTGGCTACTGCGAAGAGTTGGTCTCTATTGCTGTGGTAGTCTCTGTGCGATTGTCTGCCTGAGCTGATAAAACTTTTACCATAAGTGAAACATGTAGAAAGAGCCATCCATTAATTTGATCCGAAACTTTCACTCCGAGAAGCTTGGTGCTTTCCATCAGAAATGCCATTGCCGTGGTTGGCTTGGCTACTGTGAAGAGTTAGTCTCTGTTGTTGTTGTATTTCTGTGGGTTTGTCCGCCTGAACAGATAAAACCTTTACCGTAAGTGAAACATGTAGAAATAGCCGTCCATTAATGTTATACAAAACTTTCACTCTGAGTTGCTTGGTGCTTTCCATCAGGAATGCCATTGCTGCAGTTAGTTTGGCTACTACGAAGAGTTAGTCTCTGTTGCTATGGTATTTTTTTGCGATTATCTGCTTAAACGGGTAACACCCTTACCCTAACCCAACCAAAACATGTAAGAGTCATCTGTTAATTTTGTCCAAAACTTTCACTCCAAGATGCTCGGTTTCTCCTTCAAAAATGCCATTGCCGTGGTTACCTTGGCTACCACGAAGAGTTAGTCTCTGTCGCTGTTGTATTTCTGAGAGATTGTCCGCCTAAACAGATAAACCCCTTAATTCAAGCGAAACATTTAGAAAGCACTCCGTTAATTTCATCCAAAATTTTCAGTCCGAGAAGCTCGGTTCTTTCCTTCAGAAATGCCATTGCGGTGGTTAGCTTCGCTAATGCGAAGAGTTAGTCTCTGTTGCTGTGATATTCTCTGTGCGATTGTCTGCCTGAGCAGATAATGCCATTAGAACTAAGCGAAATATATAGAAAAAGCCGTTCAGTAATTTTATCCAAAACTTTTACTACAAGTAGCTTGGTACTTTCCATCAGAAATTCCATTTTCGTAGTTAGCTTGGCTACAATGAAGGGGTAGTCTCTGTTGCTGTTGTATTTCTGCGATTGTCTGCTTAAACAGGTAACACACTTACCCTAACCCAACCAAAACATGTAGGAATAGCCGTCCGTTAATTTTATGCAAAACATTCACTCCAAGAAGCTCGGTTCTTTGCTTCAGAAATTCCATTGCCGTGGTTAGCTTGGCTACCACGAAGAGTTGGTCTCTGTTGCTGTTGTATTTCTGAGGGATTGTCCGCCTAAACGGATAAAACTCTTACACTAAGCGAAATATGTAAAAAAGCCGGGCATTAATTTTACCCAAATCTTTCCCTCCAAGAAGTTTGGTACTGTCCATCAGAAATGCCATTGCTGTGGTTAGCTTGGCTACCACGAAGAATTAGTCTCTGTTGTTGTATTTCTGTGGGTTTGTCCGCCTGAACAGATAAAACCCTTACCGTAAGTGAAACATGTAGAAAGACCCGTCCATTAATGTTATACAAAACTTTCACTCTGAGAAGCTTGGTGCTTTCATCAGGAATGCCATTGCTGCAGTTAGCTTGGCTACTATGAAGAGTCATTCTCTGTTGCTGTGGTGTTCTCTGTGCGATTGTTTGTCTGAGCTGATAAAACCCTTTCGCTTAGCGAAATATGTAGAAAGAGCTGTCCAGTAATTTTATCCAAAACTTTCACTCCGAGAAGCTTGGTACGTTCTTTCAGAAATGACTTTGCCATAGATAGCCTGGCTACTGCTAAGAATTATTCTTTGTTGTTGTGGGATTGTCTGATTGAGCTGATAAAACCCTTAGACTAAGCGAAATATGTAGAAAGAGATGTTCAGCAATGTTATCCAGAACTTTCACTCCGAGAAGTTTGGTACTTTTCATCAGAAATGCCATTGCCGTAATGAGCTTGGCTACTGCGAAGAGTTAGTCTCTGTTGCTGTGGTAGTCTCTGTGCGATTGTCTGCCTGAGCTGATAAAACCCTTACCCTAAGTGAAATATGTAGAAACGGCCTCTGTCAATTTTTTGCCCTGAAAGTATCACTCAGAAGCTCGGTACTTGAAGAGCTGTGCCATTGCTGTGGTTAGCTTGTCTACGACGAAGTAATTCTCTGTTGCTGTGGGATTGTGTGCCTGAGCAGGTAAATCCCTTGTGCCAACCAAACCGAAACATTGTAGAAAGTGCATACGTTAATAAGATCGAAAAAACTGTCACTTTGAGAAGCTTGGTACTTTCCATCAGAAATGTCATTGCCATAGTGAGCTTTTCTACTGCGAAGAGTTAGCCTCTGTTGCTGTGAGATTGTCTGTCTGCCTGAGCAGGTAAAACCCTATCCCAACCGAAACATTTAGAAAGAGCAATCCGTTAGTTTTATCTGAAACTATCATTCCATGTTCAGAAATGCTACTGCGAAGAATTATTCTCTGTTGCTGTGGTATTGTGTGTTGGATTGTTTGCCCGAGCAGATAAAAATCTTAGCCTAACTCATCCCTAACCGAAAGATGTAGAAAGAGTCCTCCATTAATTTTATCCAAAACTTTCACTCTAAGAAGCTTGGTTCTTTCTTTCAGAAATGACTTTGCCATAGATAGCCTGGCTACTTCTAAGAATTATTCTCTGTTGTTGTGGTCATTTTTTGTGGGATTGTGTGACTGCGCTGATAAAACCCTTACAACTAAGCGAAATATGTAGAAAGAGCTGTTCAGCAATGTTATCCAAAACTATCAGTCTGAGGAGCTCGGTACTTTCCATCAGAAATGACTTTTCTCTGGTTAGTTTAGCTACTATGAAGAGTTGGTCTCTGTTGCCGTGGGATTATCTGCCTGGCCAGATAAAATCCTTATCGTAACTCTACTCGAACCAAAAGATGTGGAAAGACCCAACCCTTAATTTTATCCAAAATTTTTATTCGGAGAAGCTCTGTACATTCCATCTGAAATGCCATTACCATAGTTGGCTTGTCTATCGAAGTTATTCTCTGTAGGATTTTCTGCCTTAGCAGGTAAAACCCTTACCCTATCCCAACCGAAACGTGGAAAGAGCCATCCGTTAATTTTATCTGAAACTATCACTCCATGTTCAGAAATGCCTTTGCCATGGTTAGCTTGGCTACTGCGAAAAGGTAGTCACTGTTGCTGTGGGTTTGTTTGCCTGAGCAGATAAAACTCTTAGCCTAACTCATCCCTTACTGAAAGATGTAGAATGAGCCATCTGTTAATTTTATCCAAACCTTCTAGTTGGAAAAGCTCAGTACTGTCCATCAGAAATGACTTTGCCATGGATATCTTGGCTACTGCTAAGAGTTGTTCTCTGTTGTTGTGGTATTTTGTTGTGAGATTGTCTGACTGAGTAGATAAGCCCAAACCCTACCTCAAGCGAAACATGTAGAAAGCGCTGTCCGTTAATTTTTTGCAAAGCTTTTACTCTGAGAAGCTCTCTACTTTCCATCAGAAATACCATTGCCGTGGTTAGCTTGGCTACTGCGACGAGTTGGTCTCTATTGCTGTGGTATTGTCTGTAGGATTGTCTGCCAGAGCAGATAAAACTCTTACCCCAACCGTAACCGAAAGATATAGAGCCATCCATTGAGTTTATCAAAACCCAACAGTAATTTCGGGGATAATTTCTTTAGTTTTTATCTTGAGAAATGTTTTTCTAAAGTGCGAGTCCCGCCACTCACCATGATGAGCCTGGGCTGCTTCTCCCTGACCGCGAAGCAGGTACAGAGAAGTGGTTTAATCACTCACTCTGGGCTTTTGGTGACCGTTCAATGTTGCTTTTAAGGAGTTATCAAGAGGAAGGAGCATGTTCGGTGTGGTAAAAAGGAGGGGCAAAAATGTAGAAATTCATCAATTTTATCTAAACCTACCCCTAAAACTTAGTCCTAACCCTAAAAACATGACAATTGTAGAAGTGCAATTCAATAAAAGAAACCCACTTGTATTGCTGAAAACCCCACCAGCAACTTTTCAAGTTTAAAACGGGATAAACTAATCAAGAGGGAAGACAATGGGGGATCAAGTGTAAAGAATAAACAACCTCCAAATAGATCCTATACTCAATCGATCAAACACTCTCCAAATTCGTAACCCTAAACCTGGGGGTATCTGTAAGCCAGTATTTGGGCATTGTTGAGGCGCCTGGTTGACATATGTTGGCTCTGGCATTCAATTCTCTAACCCTTACCTTTCACTCGGAGAAGCCTAGTATTTCCCATCAAAAATGCCATTGCCATGGTTGGCGTGGCTAACGTGAAGAGTTAATCTCTGTTGCTGTGGGATTTTCTGCCTGAGCAGGTAAAACCTTTACCTTAACACAAACCCTACTCTTACGTGTTGAAAGAGCTGTATGTTGATTTTTATCCAAACCTTTCACACCGAGAAGCTCTGTACTTTCCATCAGAAATGTCATTGCAATGGTTAGCTTGGCAACCGCCAAGACAGTCTCTGTTGCTATGGTATTCTTTGTGGGATTAATTCTTAGCAGAAGTCAAGCTAACCACGGCAATGGTATTTGACGGAAAATAATGTCACGGAGCTTAAGGTTTGGATATAATTAACGGATGGCTCTTTCTACATCTTTCTGTAAGGGTTGGGATAGGTTTAGTATAAGAGTTTTATCTGCTCAGGCAGACAGTATCTGCTGCTGTGGTATTCTCTGTGGAACTACTTTTGAGTAGGAAAAACCCTCATTGTAACCCTACGCCAACCCTGGCCAAAAGATGTAGAAAGAGATCTCCATTAATTTTATCCAAAACTTTCATTTCGAGAAGCTCGGTACTTTCCATCAGAAATGCCATTTCCATCAAATTATGCAAACCTAATCCTAACCAAAAGATTCAGAAGACTACACTTTCAGCGGTCATTTCTGTCGTTCTTGGCTTGAAAAATATTTCTAAGTGTGAGTCCGCCACCCACGATGATGAGCTGCGGTGCTTCTTCCTGAGCATGAAGCAGGTACAGAGAAGTGATTTGATTACAAGCTCTGTGCTTTTGAGGCAAAGAGTGTGCTCTGAGTGGTAAAAGAAAAAAATTGAGAAAGCCATCAATTACTTTTATTTTAAACCTAACCCTAAAAACATTAACCTGCAATAGCAGTGAACTTCAATTGAAAAAAAAATCACTTATAATGCTCCAAACCCCATCAACAACTTTTCAAGTTTAAAACAGGATAAACGGTGGATAATCTCAAGTTGTGTGCTTTTGAGGCAAGATGCATCCTCTGATTGGTAAAATGGAGAAATCTATCTATTTTATTGAAACATAACTCGAACAACAAACTGCCATAGCAGAGAACTTCAATTTAAAAAAAAAAAAGATTTATAATGCTCCAAACCTCACCAGCAATTTTTTAAGTTTCACACGGGATAAACTAATCAAAATACAGGACAGTGGCAGATCAGTTGTAAAGAACAAAAAATATCCAAATTGAACCTATAAATCTCTCCATAACTCTCATATTGGGGTATCGCTAAGCCAGCGCTTGGGCACTGTCCGCCTGAGCAGAAAAACTTGACACTAAACTCAAACACTGTCAACCGAAACATGTAGCAAGGACCATCCGTTGATTTTATCCAAAACTTTTACTACGAGAAGCTTGGTTCTTTCCTTCAGGAATGCAATTGGCGTGGTTAGCTTGGCTACTGCGAAGAGTTAGTCTCTATTGCTGTGGTATTGTCTGCCTGAGCTGATAAAACCCTTACACTAAGCGAAACATATAGAAAGAGCCGTCAGTTAATTTTATCCAAGACTTTCACTCCGAGAAGCTTGGTACTTTCTATCAGAAATGCCATTGCCGTGGTTAGCTTGGCTACCAGCAAGACTGTCTGTTGCTGTGGTATTCTCTCTGCGATTGTCTGCTTGAGCTAATAAAACCCTTAAACTAAGCGAAACATGGAAGGAGCCGTCCGTTAATTTTATCCAAGACTTTCACTCCGAGAAACTTGGTACTTTCCATCAGAAATGCGATTGCTGTGATTAGCTTGGCTACTGCGAAGAGTTAGTCTCTGTTGCTCTGAGATTGTTTGCCTGAGGAGATAAAACCCTACCTCAACCAAAACATGAAGAAAGTCATCAGTTAATTTGATCCAAAATTGACTACGAGAATTCGGTACTTTATTTCAAAATTTTCATTTGTGTTTATCTTGGCTACCGCGAAGTGGTAGTCTCTGTCGCTGTGGGATTGTCTGCCTGAGCAGGTAAAACACTGACCCTAACCCAACCCAAACATGTATGTAGAAAGAACCATCCGTTTATTTTACCCAAAACTATCGCTGCGACAAGCTCGCTGCTCTCCGTCAGAAATGCCATTGCCGTGGTTGGCTTGGCTACCACCAACACTGTCTGGTACTGTGGTACTTCTATGGGATTATCCGGCTGAGCAGATAAAACCCTTTCTCTTAAGTGAAACATGTAGAAAGAGTCATCTGTTAATTTCATCCGGAACTATCACTCCGAGAAGCTCGGTACTTTACATCAGAAATGACTTTGTTGTGGTTAGTTTGGCTACTATGAAGAGTTAGACTCTGTTGCTATGGTATTCTGTTTGATTGTCTACCTGAGCTGATAAAACACTTACCCTAAGCGAAACATGTAGAAGGAGCCGTCCATTAATTGTATCCCAAGATTTTATTCCGAGCAGCTTGGTACATTCCATCTGAAATACCATTACCGTGGTTAGCTTGTCTATCGAAGTTATTCTCTGTTGCAGTGGTATTCTCTAAGATTTTCTACTTTAGCAGGTGAAACCCTAACCCTATCCCAACCGAAACATCTAGAAAGAGCAATCCATTACTTTTATCTGAAACTATCACTCCATGTTCAGAAATGCTACTGCGAAGAGGTAGTCGCTGTTGATGTGGTGTTGTATTGTTTGCCTGAGCAGACAATACTCTTAGCCTAACTCATCCCTAAACGAAAGATGTAGAAAGGGCTATCTGTTAATTTTATCCAAACATTTCAGTTGGAAAATCTCAGTATTTCCATCAGAAATGACTGTCATGGATAGCTTGGCTACTGCTAAGAGTTATTCTCTGTTGTAGTATTTTTTTGTGGGATTGTCTGACTGAGCAGATAAGCCCTAACCCAAACCTTATCTCAAGTGAAACATGTAGAAAGCTCTCTTCGTTCATTTTATGCAAATCTTTTACTCTGAAAAGCTCAGTACTTTCCATCAGAAATGCCATGGTTAGCTTGGCTACTGCGACGAGTTGGTGTCTTCCTGTGGTATTCTCTGTAGGATTGTATGCCAGAGCAGATGAAACCCTTACCCTAACCCTAACCCAAAGATATAGAGCCATCCGTTACGTTTAGCCAAACTTAATCCTACTTTCGGGGATAGGTTCTTCAGTTTTATCGTGAGAAATGTTTTTCTAAAGTGAGTCCCGCCACCCACGACGATGAGCTGGGGTGCTTCTTCCTGAGCGCTAAGCGGGTACAGAGACGTGGTTTAATCACAAGCTCTGTGCTTTAGATGATGTTCAATGTTCCTTTCATGGGAGCATCAAGAGAAGGGGCATGTTCTGAGTGGTAAAAAGGAAAAAAGTGCAGAAAATCTTCAATTTGATCTAAACCTTAGTCTTAACTCTTCAAACATTAAATTGCAATTGCAGAAAAGTTCAATTAAAAAAAAAACAAAAAAAAAACACTTGCATTGTTTCAAACCCCACCAACAACTTTTCAAGTTTAAAACAGGATAAAGTAATCAAGACATAAGACAAAGGGAGATCAGTTATAATGAATAAACACCCAATTTGCTCCTAGACTTAACCAATCTATCCATATCCCTAATCCTGGGTGTATTTCTAATCCAGCACTTGGGCATTGGCAGAGGTGCTCAGTTGACGTGTTGGCTCTGGCATTCAACCCTAACCATAAAGTTAACCTAGTATTTTCAATCTGAAATGCTGTTGCCGTGGTTAGCTTGGCTACCGCGAAGAGTTGGTCTCTGTTGCTGTGGGGTTTTCTGTGGGATTTGCTGCCTGAGCAGATAAAACCTTTACCTTAATACAAACCCAAACCCAACCCAAACTTTTTGAAAGAGCCGTCTGTTAGTTTTATCCAAATCTTGCATACCGAGAAGCTCTGTACTTTCCATCAGATATGCTATTGTTGGCTTGGCAACCTCCAAGACAGTCTCTGTTGCTACGGTATTATTTGTGGGATTAATTCTTAGCAGGAGCCAAGCTAACCACGGCAATGGTATTTCTGGTGGAAGATACGGAGTGTTTCGGAGCTTTTGGTTCAGATATAATTAGCAGCTGGCTCTTCATGTTTTTGTAAGGGTTGGGATAGGTTTAGTATAAGGGTTTTATCTGCTTAGGCAGACAGTCTCGATTGCTGTTGTATTTCTGCGGGATTTTCTGCCTGAACAGATAAAACCCTTACCATAAGTGAAACATGTAGAAAGAGCCGTCCATTAATGTTATACAAAACTTTCACTCCGAGAAGCTTGGTACTTTCCATCAGGAATGCCATTGCTGTAGTTAGCTTGGCTATTACGAAGAGTTAGTCTCTGTTGCTGTGGTGTTCTCTGTGCAATTGTCTGCCTGAGCTGATAAAACCCTTATACTATGCGACACATGTAGAAAGAGCTGTCCAGTAATTTTATCTAAAGCGTTCACTCCGAGAATCTTGGTACTTTTCTTCAGTAATGCCATTGCCCTGGTTTGCTTGGCTACAACAAAGAGTTCATCTCTGTTGCTGTTGTATTTCTGCGCGATTGTCCGACTGAACAGATAAAACCCTTACCATATGTGAAACCTGTAGAAAGAGCCGTCCAATAATGTTATCCAAAACTTTCACTTTGAGAAGCTTGGTACTTTCCATCAGGAATGCCATTTCCGTAGTAAGCTTGGCTACTACCAAGAGTTAGTCTCCTTTGCTGTGGTGTTCTCTTTGCGATTGACTGCCTGAGCTGATAAAACACTAATGCTAAGCGAAACATGTACAAAGAGCTGTCCATTAATGTTATCCAAAACTTTCACTCCGAGAAGCTTGGTACTTTCCATCTGAAATGCCATTCCCATGGTTAGCTTGGCTACTGCGAAGAGTTGGTGTCTGTTGCTGTGGTGTTCTCTGTGTGATTGTCTGCCTAAGCTGATATAACCCTTACACTAAGTGAAATATGTGGCAAGAGCTGTCCAGTAATTTTATCCAAAACTTTAACTCCGAGAATCTTGGTACCTTCCCTCAGTAATGACATTGCCTTGGTTTGCTTCGCTACCATGTAGAGTTGGTCTCTGTTTCTATTGTGTTTCTGCGGGATTGTCCGACTGAACAGATAAAACCCTTACTATAAGTGAAATATGTAGGATAGCCTTTCATTAATTTTATCCAAAACTTTCACTGCAAGAAACTTGGTACTTTCCATCAGGAATGCCATTGCCGTACTTAGCTTGGCTACTACGAAGAGTTAGTCTCTGTTGTTCTCTGTGTGATTGACTGCCTGAGCTGATAAAACGCTAAGCGAAACATGTATAAAGAGCCATCCGTTTATTTTACCCAAAACTATCACTGCGAGAAGCTTGCTACTCTCCATCAGAAATGCCATTGCCATGGTTGGCTTGGCTACCAGCAAGACTGTCTGTTGCTGTGGTATTTCTTTTGGATTATCTGGCTGAGCAGATAAAACTCTTACGTGAAACCTGTAGAAAGAGTCGTCTGTTAATTTCATCCGGAGCTATCACTCCGAGAAGCTCGGTACCTTCCATCAGACATGACTTTGCTGTGGTTAGTTTGGCTACTATGAAGAGTTAGTCTCTGTTGCTGTGGTATTTTCTTTGGGATTGTGTGGCTGAGCAGATAAAACCCTTAACCTAACCCAAATCCTACCTCAAGTGAAACATGTAGAAAGCGCTGTCCGTTAATTTTATGCAAAGCTTTTACTCTGAGAAGCTCTCTACTTTCCATCAGAAATACCATTGCTGTGGTTAGCTTGGCTACTGCGACGAGTTGGTCTCTATTGCTGTGGTATTGTCTGCCAGAGCAGATAAAACTCTTACCGTAACCGAAAGATATGGAGCCATCCATTGAGTTTATCAAAATCTAATACTAATTTCGGGGATAATTTCTTTAGTTTTTATCTTGAGAAATGTTTTTCTGAAGTGCGAGTCCCGCCACCCACCATGATGAGCCTGGGGTGCTTCTTCCTGAGCGCTAAGCGGGTACAGAGAAGTTGTTTAATCACAAGCTCTGTGCTTTAGATGAGGTTCAATGTTCCTTTTATGGGAGAATTAAGAGAAGGGGCATGTTCTGAGTGGTAAAAAGGAAAAAAGTGCAGAAATTCATCAATTTGATCTAACCCTAAACCTTACTCTTAACTCTTAAAACATTAAATTGCAATTGCGGAAAAGTTCAATTTGAAAAAAAAAACAAACAAACAACAAACACTTGTATTGTTTCAAACCCCACCAACAACTTTTCACGTTTAAAACGGGATAAAGTAATCAAGATATAAGACTGGGAGATCAGTTGTAACGAATAAACACCCAAATTGACCCCAGACTTAACCAATCAAACTCTATCCATATCCCTAATCCTGGGGGTATTTCTAATCCAGCACTTGGGCATTGGCGGAGGTGCTCAGTTGACATGTGTTGGCTCTGGCATTCAACCCTAACCATAAAGTTAACCTAGTATGTTCAGTGTGAAATGCCGGAGCCGTGGTTAGCTTGGCTACCGCGAAGAGTTGGTCTCTTGCTGTGGGGTTTTCTGTGGGATTTGCTGCCTGAGCAGGTAGAACCTCTACCCTAATACAAACCCCAACCCAAACGTGTTGAAAGAGCCGTCTGTTAATTTTATCCAAATTTTGCATACCGAGAAGCTCTGTACTTCGCATCAGAAATGCCACTGCAGTGATTAGTTTGGCAACCGCCAAGACAGTCTCTGTTGCTATGGTATTATTTGTGGGATTAATTCTTAGCAGGAGCCAAGCTAACCACGCCAATGGTATTTCTGGTGGAAGATACGGAGTGTTTCGGAGTTTGTGGTTCGGATATAATTAGCGGCTGGCTCTTTCTACATGTTTTTGTAAGGGTTGGGATAGGTTTAGTATAAGGGTTTTATCTGCTTAGGCAGACAGTCTCTGTTGCTGTTGTATTTCTGCGGGATTGTCCGCCTGAACAGATAAAACCCTTACCATAAGTGAAACATGTAGAAAGAGGCGTCCATTAATGTTAACCAAAACTTTCACTCCGAGAAGCTTGGTACTTTCCATCAGGAATGCCATTGCCGTAGTTAGCTTGGCTACTACAAAGAGTTTTTCTCTGTTGCTGTGGTATTTTCTGTGCGATTGACTGCCTGAGCTGATAAAACCCTTACAATTAAGCGAAATATGTAGATGGAGTCATCCATTAATTTCATCCAAAACTATTACTCCAAGAAGCTTGGTACTTTCCATCAGAAATGCCATTGCTGTGGTTAGCTTGGCTACTGCGAAGAGTTTGACTTTGTTGCTGTGGTATTCTTTGTGTGATTGTTTGGCTGATAAAACCCTTACAACTAAGCGAAAAATGTAGAAAGAGCCGTCCATTAATTTTATCTAAAACGTATACTCTGAGAGGTTTGGTACTTTCCATCAGAAATGCCATTGCCGTGGTTAGCTTGGCTACGACGAAGACTCTGTTGCTATTGTAATATCTGCGGGATTGTCTGCCTGAACAGATAAAATCCTTACTATAAATGAAACATTTAGAAAGAGCCGTCCATTAATGTTATCCAAAACTTTCACTCCGAGAAGCTTGGTAATTTCCATTAGTAATGCCATTGCTGTAGTTAGCTTGGCTACTACGAAGAGTTAGTCTCTGTTGCTGTGGTATTCTCTGTGCGATTGTCTGCCTGAGCTGATAAAACCCTTACTCTAAGTGAAACATGTAGAAACGGCCTCCGTGAAATTTTTTTCCGAAACTGTAACTCAGAAAGTCGGTACTTGAGAAGAGCAGTGCCATTGCTGTATTTAGCGTGGCTACGATGAAGTTAGTCTCTGTTGCTGTGGGATTGTCTGCCTGAGCAGGTAAAACACTTACGCTAACTAAAACGAAACGTTGTAGAAAGAGCTTACGTCAGTAAGATCCAAAACTGTCACTCCAAGAAGCTGGGTACTTTCCATCAGAAATGCCATTGCCGTGGCGAGCTTTGCTACTGCGAAGGGTTAGTCTCTATTGCTGTGAGATTGTTTGCCTGAGCACATAAAACTCTCAACCAAAACATGAAGAAAGTCAGTTAGTTTGATCCAAAATTTCGAGTACGAGAAAGTCGGTACTTAATTTCTGAATTTTCCTTGCTGTGTTTAGCTTGGCTACCGTGAAGTGTTAGTCTCTGTTGCTGTGCTATTTTGTGTGGGATTGTCTGCCTGAGCTGGTAAAACACTTACACTAAACCAACTGAAATATGTAGAAAGAGCCATCCGTTTATTTTAGCCAAAACTACCACTGTGAGTAGCTTGCTACTCTCCATCAGAAATGCCATTGGCTACCACCAAGACTGTCTGTTGCTGTGGTATTTCTTTGGGATTATCTGGCTGAGCAGATAAAACCCTTACTCTTACGTGAAACATGTAGAAAGAGTCGTCTGTTAATTTCATCCGGAACTATCACTCCGAGAAGCTCGGTACTTTCCATCAGAAATGACTTTGCTGTGGTTAGTTTGGCTACTATGAAGAGTTGGTCTCTGTTACTGTGGTGTTTTCTTTGGGATTGTGTGGCTGAGCAGATAAAACCCAAATCCTACCTCAAGCGAAATATGTAGAAAGCGCTGTCCGTTAATTTTATGCAAAGCTTTTACTCTGAGAAGCTCTCTACTTTCCATCAGAAATACCATTGCCGTGGTTAGCTTGGCTACTGCAACGAGTTGGTCTCCATTGCTGTGGTATTGTCTGTAGGATTGTCTGCCAGAGCAGATAAAACTCTTACCCCAACCGTAACCAAAAGATATAGAGCCATCCATTGAGTTTATCAAAACCTAATACTAATTTCGGAGATAATTTCTTTAGTTTTTATCTTGAGAAATGTTTTTCTAAAGTGCGAGTCCCGCCACTCACCATGATGAGCCTGGGGTGCTTCTCCCTGACCGCGAAGCAGGTACAGAGAAGTGGTTTAATCACTCACTCTGTGCTTTTGGTGACCGTTCAGTGTTGCTTTTATGGAGTTATCAAGAGGAAGGAGCATGTTCTGTGTGGTAAAAAGGAGGGGCAAAAATGTAGAAATTCATCAATTTTATTTAAACCTACCCCTAAAACTTAGTCCAAACCCTAAAAACATGACGATTGTAGAAGTGCAATTCAATAAAAGAAACCCACTTGTATTGCTGCAAACCCCACCAACAACTTTTCAAGTTTAAAACGGGATAAACTAATCAAGAGGGAAGACAATGGGGGATCAAGTGTAAAGAATAAACAACCTCCAAATAGATCCTATACCCAATCCATCAAACTCTCTCCAAATTCGTAACCCTAAACCTGGGGGTATCTGTAAGCCAGTATTTGGGCATTGTTGAGGCGCCTGGTTGACATGTGTTGGCTCTGGCATTCAATTCTAACCCTTACCTTTCACTCGGAGAAGCCTAGTATCTCCCATCAAAAATGCCATTGCCATGGTTGGCGTGGCTAACGTGAAGAGTTAATCTCTGTTGCTGTGGGATTTTCTGCCTGAGCAGGTAAAACCGTTACCTTAACACAAACCCTACCCTTACGTGTTGAAAGAGCCGTATGTTGATTTTTATCCAAACCTTTCACACCGAGAAGCTCTGTACTTTCCATCAGAAATGCCATTGCAATGGTTAGCTTGGCAACTGCCACGACAGTCTCTGTTGCTATGGTATTCTTTGTGGGATTAATTCTTAGCAGAAGTCAAGCTAACCATGGCAATGGTATTTGATGGAAAATACTGTCACGGAGCTTAAGATTTGGATATAATTAACGGATGGCTCTTTATACATCTTTCTGTAAGGGTTGCGATAGGTTTAGTAGAAGAGTTTTATCTGCTCAGGCAGACAGTGTCTGCTGCTGTGGTATTCTCTGTGGAACTACTTTTGAGTAGGAAAAACCCTCACTGTAACCCTACGCCAACCCTTGCCAAAAGATGTAGAAAGAGACGGCCATTAATTTTATCCAAAAGATTCAGAAGACTACACTTTCAGCGGTCATTTCTGTCGTTCTTGGTTTGAAAAATGTTTAAGTGTGAGTCCGCCACCCACGATGATGAGCTACGGTGCTTCTTCCTGAGCATGAAGCAGGTACAGAGAAGTGATTTGATTACAAGCTCTGTGCTTTTGAGGCAAAGAGCGTGCTCTGAGTGGTAAAAGAAAAAAATTGAGAAAGCCATCAATTACTCTTATTTTAAACCTAACCCTAAAAACATTAAACTGCAATAGCAGTGAACTTCAACTAAAAAAAAAATCACTTAATGCTCCAAACCCCACCAATAACTTTTCAAGTTTAACACGGGATAAACTAATCAAGATACAGGACAGTGGCAGATCAGTTGTAAAGAAGAAAAAACATTCAAATTGAACCCATCAATCTCTCCATAACTCTCATATTGGGGTATCGCTAAGCCAGCGGTTGGGCACTGTCCGCCTGAGCAGAAAAACTTGACCCTAAACTCAAACACTACGTCAACCAAAACATGTAGCAAGGACCATCCGTTGATTTTTATCCAAAACGTTTACTACGAGAAGCTTGGTTCTTTCCATCTGAAATGCCATTCCCTTGGTTAGCTTGGCTACTGCGAGGAGTTAGTCTCTATTGCTGTGATATTCTCTGTGCGATTGACTGCCTGAGCTGATAAAACCCTTATACTAAGTGAAATATGTTGAAAGAGCCGTTCGGTAATTTTATTCAAAATGTTTACTACGAGTACCTCTACTTTCCATCATAAATGCCATTGCCGTGGTTAGCTTGGCTACAATGAAGTTAGTCTCTGTTGCTATGGTATTCTCTGTGCGATTATCTGCTTAAACAGGTAACACACTTACCCTAACCCAACCAAAACATGTAAGAAGAGCCATCCGTTAATTTTGTCCAAAACTTTCACTCCAAGATGCTCGGTTTTTCCTTCAAAAATGCCATTGCCGTGGTTACCTTGGCTACAACGAAGAGTTTGTCTCTGTCGCTATGATATTTCTGAGGGATTGTCCGCCTAAACAGATAAACCCCTTACTGTAAGTGAAACATTTAGAAAGCACTCCGTTAATTTCATCCTGTAGAGCCGAAGTAACGGAGAAGACCGTAGGTTCACACTTTAGCCGTGTAGGCAACTTTCTTTAATCCACGGTAAATCAGCGAGACAAACAAAACCCACAGCTCGACTGAGCGGAGGTGGCAAGAATAACCAGAAAACTGGCTGGACAACCATAACTTAACCCTGCGTTAACCTGCCAGGGCAACCATGACTTAACCCTTAGTTCCTGGGTTGAATTCTGTCCCCAATACGTGTCCACCACATGAGCCCCCCCAGAATTCGCCCTAGTAATCGAAGTCAGGCAGGCGCGGGTGGACGACAGGCCGTCCGCAGCGGCTCCGGATAACAGGGGCCGGAGTGTCTGTGGGAGGCATTGACGCGGGCCTGTGGAGGTCGGCCTGAGGAGCAGAAGAGGCAGCTCGGGCCTCCACGGGGGGAGGAGGCGGAGCCGGGGGACGACCGCGACGAGGAGTTGGGCTAACTCCAACGGCTGCGTCAAGTCCAGGTGTGCGGGTTTAACTCGATCCACTGAAACATGCTCGGCCGTGCCCCCAAAATCCACCACCAGGTGCTTAGTTCCCCGTTCCAGGACGCGGAAGGGGCCGTCATAAGGGGGTTGCAGAGGGGGGCGGTGTGCGTCGTGACGGATGAACACGTAGTCCGCTGACTGCAGACCTGGGGGCACCTGGGACGACGGAGCGCCGTGTTGGGCGGTAGGGACGGGTGTGAAAGCTCTGACCCCGTCCAGCAAGGAGGCTCGTTGGTCCACAGCTGACCAGGGACGCGTTGCATTGGGCATGAAATCGCCTGGGACTCGCAGCGGCGTGCCGTACACCAGCTCCGCAGAGGAGGCTTGTAGGTCTTCCTTCGGGGCGGTCCGCAGGCCCAGCATGACCCATGGGAGCTTGTCAACCCAGTTGCAGTCCTTGAGAGTAGCCCGAAGCGCAGCCTTCATGGACCGGTGGAACCGCTCACATAGGCCGTTCGCCTGAGGGTGGTAGGCGGTAGTGCGATGAAGCTTGACGCCCAGAGCCTCACCCACAGCATTCCATAGCTCTGAGGTAAACTGTGGCCCACGGTCAGATGAAAGGTCGGAAGGCGTACCGAAACGTGAGACCCACGACCCAATAAAAGCCCGGGCCACATCAGCAGACGTCGTGGATGCCAGGGGAACAGCTTCAGGCCAGCGCGTAGTCCTGTCCACCACAGTGAAGAGGTAGGTGAACCCATGGGAGGGGGGTAGGGGACCAACCAGGTCGACGTGGACATGGTCAAATCGTCTCTCCGGCACTGCGAAGCGTTCCAGGGGCGCCTTAATGTGGCGGTGTATCTTAGCCCGCTGACAGGCAACACACGAGTCGGCCCACGCTTTCACGTCTCTCTTAAGTCCCTCCCACACAAACTTAGCAGAGGTCAGGCGCACGGATGGCTTACCGCCTGGATGAGAGAGGCCGTGCACAGCTTCAAATACGGGGCGTCTCCAGCTGTGCGGGACGATGGGCCTGGGCTGTCCTGTGGAGACGTCACACAGGAGGGTGACACCTGTGTCGCTGAAAGGAACGTCCTGCAGGCGGAGCCCCGTGTCGGAGGCCCGGAGACGGGGGATGCTCGGGTCCGTGGCCTGGTCAGCAGCCATCTGTGCATAGTCAAGGCCTAGGTGGACCGCTCCAATCACTGCCCTAGACAGGCAGTCAGCTACCTGGTTAGACTTACCAGCGACGTGCTGGATGTCGGTAGTGAATTCCGAAATGTAGGAGAGTTGTCGCTGCTGGCGAGCGGACCATGGCTCGGCCGTCTTGGACATGGCAAACGTGAGGGGCTTGTGGTCCACGTACGCAGTAAACTCGCGGCCCTCTAGCAGGAAACGGAAATGCCGGACGGCGAGCCAGAGACCGAGGAGTTCCCTGTCAAAAGTACTATACTTGCGCTCTCGGGGTGTAAGCTGGCGACTGAAAAAGGCCAAAGGCTGCCAAGCCCCCCCCACCCACTGTTCGTGAACCGCACCAACAGCATAGTCCGATGCATCCGTGGTTATGAAAATAGGCGCTGTAGGTGAAGGATGCGCTAGCAGGGTAGCCTGGGAGAGCGCAGCTTTAGTCTCGGTGAACGCACGGTCCCGCTCTGCTGTCCAGTCGACCGCCTGGTTGGGGGACATGCCTTTCAGCGCCTCGTACAGTGGCCGGATGATAAAGGCGGCTCGAGGAATGAAGCGGTGGTAGAATGTCACCATCCCGATGAACTCCCTGAGCGCACGAGCTGTTTGGGGGCGCGGAAAGGCCGCCACCGCTTCCACCTTTGAGGGCAGGGGGACTGCCCCGTCCCCAGTGATGCGGTGCCCGAGGAAATCAATGGCTGTCAGCCCGAACCGGCACTTCGCCGGGTTGACGATCAGCCCATGCTGGCTGAGGCGTGTGAAGAGGGCATGAAGATGGGACAGGTGTTCTTCCTCGGAGGCGCTGGCGATGAGTATGTCGTCCAAATAGACGAAGATGAAAGGAAGGCCACGGAGCACTGAATCCATTAGCCGCTGAAAGGACTGGGCCGCGTTTTTGAGTCCAAATGGCATTCGTAGGAATTCAAATAGGCCGAATGGGGTTGTCACCGCTGTCTTGGGGATGTCTGAGGGGTGCACGGGAACTTGATGATAACCACGGACCAGGTCGACTTTTGAGAAGACGCATTTGCCAGACAGGTTTGCAGAAAAGTCCTGGATATGCGGGACAGGATAGCGGTCAGGCGTGGTGGCGTCATTTAGTCGGCGGTAGTCCCCGCATGGGCGCCAACCTCCATCAGGCTTAGCGACGATGTGGAGTGGGGACGCCCACGGGCTGTCAGAGCGGCGGATGATCCCCATGCGTTCCAGGTGCTCGAACTCAGACTTGGCAATGGCGAGTTTGGCGGGGTCGAGACGCCTGGCTCTGGCGTAGACCGGGGGCCCCTTCGTAGCAATGTGATGCTCCACCCCATGCTTAGCGGTGGGTGCAGAGAAGGTAGGCTGGGTGAGGTCAGGGAACTCAGCGAGGAGGGGGCGGTTGAACTTGTCTGCCTCTGAGAGAGAGTTGGCTAGACCTGCATAGGCCGCTTCCCTCCGCGTACATGCGAAGGAGGAGAAGGTTAAGGCATCGACCAGACGGCTGTTCTGAATGTCCACTAGCAAACCGTAAGCGCACAAAAAATCAGCTCCGAGGAGGGGAAGCGTTACATTGGCCATGACGAACTCCCACGTGAAACGTTGTCCACCAAAACACAGTTCTACAGACCGCACGCCGTAGGTGTGGATAGGGCTGCCGTCAGCCGTCGCCAACTGGGGGCCCCGCTCCCCGCCCATGATGTCGACGTCAGTAGCAGGGAGCACGCTTCTCTGTGGGCCCGTGTCACAAAGAAATCGCCGACCGGAGATGGTGTCGAGGATGAAGAGTAGCCTGCTCATATCGCCAACACTCATGGCCACTACTGAGTGTTGGCCCTCTCGTTTCCCGTCGGCCTGTAGTTGCAGGGGGAACGGCACCGTTTAGCTTTCGCTTATCGAGCGTGGTACATACAGAGTCCAGAGAGCTTGTAGCGGTCTGATGCTGTGGCGCCACCGTCGGGCCACGCCCGCGATGTCGGCGGGGGGCCAGTGAAGGTAGGAGCCAGCACCCCGGCATGGGAGGAACGTTGTGTAGCGACGAAGAATCGGTCAGCCTCCTTTGCCAGCTCACGGGGATCAGTGATGGTGGAGTTAGCGAGCGCAGTCTGGACGTGGGGCGGCATGTTGCGCAGAAACAGCTCCATAAACAGGAAACATGGCTTTTCTTGACCCAGTAGGTTTAACATCCTGCTCATTAGCTCCGATGGTTTGCCATCTCCCAAGCCCTGAATTGCGAAGAGGCGACGTGCTCTCTCCGTTGCTGACAGTTCAAAAGTTTCAAGGAGGAGATGTTTAAGTGCGGCGTATTTACCATCGGCCGGTGGGTTGGTTATGAAACCGCTTATCCTGGAAGCCGTAGCGCACCCCAGCGCTGCCACTACGTAGTAGTACCTGGTCTCGTCTGCTGTTATGTCTCTGAGCGCGAACTGTGCCTCAGCCTGCGCGAACCATGTAGCCGCGGAAGACTCCCAAAACTCCGGCAGTTTAATTGCAACGGCGTTCGTAGCCATAATGTGTGGTTTCAGAAAACTTATCCGAAAACCGACGTCTGGGTCACCAGTGTAGAGCCGAAGTAACGGAGAAGACCGTAGGTTCACACTTTAGCCGTGTAGGCAACTTTCTTTAATCCACGGTAAATCAGCGAGACAAACAAAACCCACAGCTCGACTGAGCGGAGGTGGCAAGAATAACCAGAAAACTGGCTGGACAACCATAACTTAACCCTGCGTTAACCTGCCAGGGCAACCATGACTTAACCCTTAGTTCCTGGGTTGAATTCTGTCCCCAATACGTGTCCACCACAATCCAACATTTTCAGTCCGAGAAGCTCAGTTCTTTCCTTCAGAAATGCCATTGCCGTTGTTAGCTTCGCTACTGCGAAGAGTTAGTCTCTGTTGCTGTGGTATTCTCTGTGCGATTGTCTGCGTGAGCAGATAATGCCCTTACAACTAAGCGAAATATATAGCAAAAGCCGTCCAGCGATTTTATCCAAAACTTTTACGAGTAGCTTGGTACTTTCCATCAGAAATTCCATTTTCGTAGTTGGGTTGGCTACAATGAAGAGTTAGTCTCTGTTGCTGTGGTGTTCTCTGTGCGATTGACTGACTGACCTGATAAAACGCTAAGTGAAACATGTACAAAGAGCCGTCCATTAATTTTATCCAAAACTTTCACTCTGAGAAGCTTCGTACTTTCAATCAGTAATTCCATTGCTGTAGTTAGGTTGGCTACTACGAAGAGTTAGACTCTGTTGCTGTGATGTTCTGTGTGATTGTCTGCCTGAGCTGATAAAATCCTTACACTAAGCGAAATATGTAGAAAGAGCCGTCCAGTAATTTTATCCAAAACTTGCACTCCGAGAAGCTTGGTACTTTCCATCAGAAATGCAGTTGCCGTAGTTAGCTTGGCTACTGCGAAGAGTTAGTCTCTGTTGCTGTGGTATTCTCTGTGCGATTGTCTGTCTGAGCCGATAAAACCCTTAGATGTAAGCGAAACATGTAGAAAGAGCCGTCCATTAATTTTATCCAAAACTTTCACTCCGAGAATCTTGGTACTTACCCTCAGTAATGATATTGCCCTGGTTTGCTTGGCTACCACGAAGAGTTAGTCTCTGTTGCTATTGTATTTCTGCGGGATTGTCTGACTGAACAGATAAAACCCTTACTATAAGTGAAATATGTAGAATAGCCGTCCATTAATTTTATCCAAAACTTTCACTGCAAGAAACTTGATACTTCCCATCTGGAATGCCGTTGCTGTGGTATTTTCTGTGCGATTGTCTGCCTGATAAAACCCTCACACTAAGCGAAATATGTAGAAAGAGCTGTCCAGCAATTTTTTCCAAAACTTTAACTCCGAGAAGCTTGGTACATTCCATCAGGAATGCCGTTGCCGTAGTTAGCTTGGCTACCATGAAAAGTCTGTCTCTGTTGCTGTTGTATTTTTGCGGGATTGTCCGACTGAACAGATGAAACCCTTACCATAAGTGAAACATGTAGACAGTGCCGTCCATTAATGTTATCCAAAACTTTCACTCTGAGTAGCTTGGTACTTTTCATCAGAAATGCCATTGCCGTAATGAGCTTGGCTACTGCGAAGAGTTAGTCTCTGTTGCTGTGGTATTCTCTGTGCGATTGTCTGCCTGAGCTGATAAAACCCTTACCCTAAGTGAAACATGTAGAAACGGCCTCTGTCAATTTTTTGCCCCGAAAGTATCACTCAGAAGCTCGGTACTTGAGAAGAGCAGTGCCATTGCTGTGGTTAGCTTGTCTACGACGAAGTAATTCTCTGTTGCTGTGGGATTGTCTGCCTGAGCAGGTAAATCCCTTGCGCCAACCAAACTGAAACTTTGTAGAAAGTGCATACGTTAATAAGATCGAAAAACTGTCACTCCGAGAAGCTTGGTACTTTCCATCAGAAATGTCATGGCCATGGTGAGCTTTGCTATTGCGAAGAGTTAGCCTCTGTTGCTGTGAGATTGTCTGCCTGGGCAGGTAAAACCCTTACCCTATCCCAACCGAAACATGTAGAAAGAGCAATCCATTAGTTTTATCTGAAACTATCGTTCCATGTTCAGAAATGCTACTGCGAAGAATTATTCTCTGTTGCTGTGGTATTGTGTGTTGGATTGTTTGCCTGAGCAGACAAAAATCTTAGCCTAACTCATCCCTAACCGAAAGATGTAGAAAGAGTTCTCCATTAATTCTATCCAAAACTTTCACTCTAAGAAGCTTGGTTCTTTCTTTCAGAAATGACTTTGCCATAGATAGCTTGGCTACTGCTAAGAGTTGTTCTCTGTTGTTATGGTATTTTGTTGTGAGATGGTGTGACTGAGAAGATAAGCCCAAACCCTACCTCAAGCGAAACATGTAGAAAGCGCTGTCCGTTAATTTTATGCAAACCTTTTACTTTGAAAAGCTGGGTTCTTCAGAAATGCAATTGCCGTGGTTAGCTTGGCTACTGCGAAGAGTTTCTCTATTGCTGTATTGTTCTTTGTAGGATCGTCTGCCAGAGCAGATAAAACCCTTACAACTAAGACAAACATGTAGAAAGAGCCGTCCGTTAATTTTATCCCAAACTGTTCCTCCGAGAAGCTCGGTACTTTCCATCTGAAATGCCATTTACGTGGTTAGCTTGTCTGGCGAAGTTATTCTCTGTTGCGGTGGTATTCTCTGTAGGATTTTTGGCCTGAGCAGATAAAACCCATTACTCTTAAGTGAAACCTGTAGAAAGAGTTGTCCGTTAATTTTAACTGAAACTATCACTCCGAGAAGCTTGGTACTTTTCATCAGAAATGCCATTGCCGTGGTTAGCTTGGCTACCACGAAGAGTTGGTGTCTGTTGCTGTGGTATTTTCTGTGGGATCGATTTGCCTGAGCTGATAAAACCCTTACAGTAACCCTATCCCAAACCTAACCAAAAGATGTAGAAAGAGCCAACCCTTAATTTTATCCAAAAGTTTTACTCCGAGAAGCGCTGTACTTTTCCTCTGAAATGCCACTGCCATGGTTGGCTTATGTATGCGAAGGTATTCTCTCTTGCAGTGGTATTCTCTTTAGGATTTTCTGCCTGAACAGGTAAAACCCGTACTCTACCCCAACCCAAACATGTACAAAGAGCATATGTTAATTTTATCCGAAACTATCACTCTGAGAAGCTCGATACCTTCCGTCAGAAATGCCATTGCCATGGTTAGCTTTGCTACCATGGAGAGTTAGTCTCTTTTGCTGTGGTATTCTCTGTGGGATTTTCTGCCTGAGTAAGTAAAACCCTCACCCTAACCAAACTGAAATGCGTAGAGAGAGCATACGTTAATGTTATCAGAAACTATCACTCCTAGAAGCTTGGCACTTTTCATCAGAAATGACATTGCTGTGCATAGCCTGGCTACTGCTTAGTTGGTCTCGATGGTGTTCTGTGCGATTGTCTGCCTGAGCTGATAAACCCCTACCCTAAGCAAAACATGTCGAAAGAGCCATCCGTTAATTTTATTCTCTTTTCACTCCGTGAAGCTCAGTACTTTCTGTCAGAAATGCCATTGTTGTGGTTGGTTTGGTTTTCGCAAAGAGTTGATCTCTGTTGCTGTGGTATTGTCTGTGGGATGGTCTGCCTGAACCGATAAAACACTTACCCTAACCCAACCGAAACGTGTAGAAAGAGCCATCTGTTAATTTTATCCAAAACTATCACTCCATGAAGCTCTGTACTTTCCATCAGAAATGTCTTTGCCATGGTTAGTTTGGTAACTGTGAAGAGTTAGTCGCTGTTGCTGAGGTATTATCTGCCTGAGCAGATAAAACTCTTAGCCTAACTCATCCCTAACCGAAAGATGTAGAAAGAGCTATCTTTTTTTTCTTTTTTATGATTAATAGTTTTTTTTCACAATAATAAAACATATAAACAAGTATTTCAGTTTGAAATAACATGGACATTAAATCAGAATACGAACGAAACAAGCACAACCAAACGAAAATAAATAAAAGATAGGAGAGACATCCTGAAATAATGAAAGAAGAAAAAAAAGAGGAAAAAACAAACAAAAGAAGAAAAAACATGACTGTGAGCCATCTTTTAATTTTATCCAAACGTTTCACTCAGAAAAGGTTAGTACTTTCCCTCAGAAATGACTTTGTCATGGATAGCTTGGCTACTGTCAAGAGTTATTCTCTGTTGTGGTATTTTTTTTTTGTGGGATTGTCTGACTGAGCAGATAATCCCTAACCCAAACCCTACCTCAAGTGAAACATGTAGAAAGCGCTGTCTGTTAATTTTATGCAAAACTTTTACTCTGAAAAGCTCGGTTCTTTGCTTTAGAAATGCCATTGCCATGGATAGCTTGGCTATCGCGACGTTAGTCTGTATTGCTGTGGCTCTGTAGGATTGTGTGCCAGAGCAGATAGAACCCTTATCCCAACGCTAACTGAAAGATATAGAGCCACCCGTTACGTTCATCTACACCTCATCCTAATTTCGGGGATAATTTCTTTAGTTCTCATATTGAGAAATGTTTTTCTAAAGTGTGAGTCCCGCCACCCACAATGATGAGCTGGGGTGCTTCTTCCTGAGTGCGAAGCAGGTACAGAGAAGTGGTTTAATCACAAGCTCTGTGCTTTTGGTGACCGTTCAGTGTTCCTTTTATGGGAGCATCAAGGGAAGGAGCATGTTCTGAGTGGTAAAAAGGGAAAAAAATGCAAGAATTCATCAATTTTATCCAAATCTAAACCTTAGTCCTAACCCTAAAAACATTAAATTGCAGAAAATTACAATTAAAAAGAAAAACACATCCACTCATTAATTTGGTATATAAAATGTGTTGCTATATAAAAATCCCAAAATCCAACCCAACAGGCTTGAAAACATAGGAATTGACACCAAGATCAATCAAGCCAAAAAACGACACAAAATATATTTAAAAAAAAAAAAAAAGCCATTTTTGGAGGCTAATTTGACAGCCATCTTGAAAAATGGCCTCCATCTTGGATTTTCAAGTGGCCAATCAGACAGATTTGATTGGAAGCCTGTGGAGAAGAAATGCACCAAATTTCATGCTTGTATCATAATTTGCACAATTTCACTCGAGTTTGGCTTTTATCCGCTCCACTATAACCCAAAACATACCTCAACCGCAACATATAGAAAGAGCCATCTGTACAATTTATCCAAAACTGTCACTCCGAGAAGCTTGGTACTTCCCATCAGAAATGTCATTGCCATTGTTAGCTTAAGAGTTCGTCTTTGTTGTTGTGATATTTTACAGTATACCCACCAGCAACAAGCTCCCCTCACTACACATACCCAAATAGTGCCCAAACAAATTTTAACAAAAACCAGCGTCCCCCAAAAATACTTTGGGGGACATTTGTCCCTGATTTAGTTTGTCTCGTCATAAAGACTGGTTTGTTTGTTCCTGGTTTAGTTTGTCAAGTCATAAAGACTGGATTATTATTTGTTCCTGATTTAGTTTCTCAAGTCATAAAGACTGGATTATTGTTTGTACTTGGTTTAGTTTGTCAGGTCATAAAGACTGGATTATTGTTTGTTCCAGATTTAGTATGTCAAGTCATAAAGACTGGATTATTTTCAGTTTTATTGTCATTAAAAACAATGTGCAAGCACATGTTCTTGAGTTAGGGTCTCAAGTCATGAAGACTGGGTTATTTGTTCCTGATTTAGTTTGTCAAGTCATAAAGGCTGGATTATTTTTTTTTTCCCCTGATTTAGTTTGTCAAGTCATAAATACTGGTTTATTGTTTGTTCCTGGTGAGTTTGTCAAGTGAAAGACTGGATTATTGTTTGAAGCCTGGTTTCTGTCTGATTTTTTTTTTCTGTACTTGGGTCCATACCAAACCAAGGTCCTAACAAAGATGTGCCCCCCTTCTTTATTTATTAACTGTGTTCCCCAGCTGTGAGAGGAACTTGTATTGGAGATGTGTGTGTGTCTGTGTGTGTGCAACATGGTATTTGATAGATATAATAAATACAGTATAGAACAGAGAACATAGAGTATAGAACATAGTATAGATAGATGTAATATAATCGTTAGATAGTATAGAGCAGAGAACATAGAGTATAGGACATAGTATAGTTAGATATAATCGATGGATATAATAGTATAGAGCAGAGAACATGGCAGAGACAAGTTGATTTGAAGATATGCTTTTTGGTAAATAATTTTATTAGCCACACGAGCAAAACCGGTGGAATTAGTTTTTGCTACATTTTGATTCTGCAGCACAATATATACATGTACAACAACAGACACTCCACAAATCATGAACAATACAGTTACACAATAGCAGAAATAAACATATCAGGTATAACCGGTGAATGGTGGTATTTATGCCAATGGTGTGTGAGGATGGGACTATAGGGAGGAATTCAGAGTCTTGATGGACAGGGAGAAAAAAACTGTTTGCAAAGCGTGTAGTCTTAGTTGACAGTGACCTGTAGCGCTTCCCTGAGAGAAGGAGCTGGAAGAGGTGATGAGCAGGATGTGAGGGGTCGCAGGTGATCTTTGCTCGCTTTACAGTCCAGTTAGTATGTAGAGATTCAACTGAGGGGAATGGGTTGCCTATGATTTTGGATGCCTAGTTGACAATCCGCTGCAGTTTTTTCGTGTTTGACTGTCTGTGCTGCTGTACCATACGGTAATACTGTAATAGAAGATGTTATGATGGACTCGGGTAATGGCTGAGTAAAATGACGAGCAGTAGATGTTTGATCCGGTACCTTTTTTTTCTTTTTTCACAAATTTTATTTATTGAAATTTCACAATCAAAATGTTATACAGACATATATGAAGTCGATGTTTATTGGTCCACTTCATTCAAACATGAAACCTACCGCTAAAAATTTGGTGTCATCTTTGACCAGTGTCTTTTGATCACCATGTTACTAAGGTTGTCCAATCCTGTTTCCTTCAGCTACAAAATATTGCAAAAATCACTTTTAAAGACATTGAAAAAATTAATTCACACTTTCTCCCTTCTAGATTAATGTAACTTTCTCTACTCTGGCCTCAACTATGCTACTTTAAATCATCTACAGTTGGTTCAAAATGCAGTTGCTAAACTAACTAGAACTAGTTGTAGGTCCCATATTACCCCTATTCTTGCATCTCTTCATTGGCCTCCTGTAAAGTTCAGAATAATGAGTTTATTGATTACATTTAAAGCACTGCATGATCTTGCCCCCAGTTATATTTGCGATCTTCTCATTTCACTTTCAGACCACTCTGATCCTCAAACCTCAGTTATATTTCCATCAAAGCACAGACGCAAGTGGCTTTCTCGCTACTGGTTTATTTGAAAGTTGTCTTTGCCTCCAAATCCACCATGAAAACTGACAGTATTAATGACCCATGAAGACCATAATAGCTTCACGTGGAAAAAATGGTATACGCTCCATGTTGCATAACATATATTGAAGTAACATACAGACAAAGAAAATGCCTATGACTCAGAAAATGGGTTATAAAGCAAACTGGGCTAAATAATCTAAAATAGGTTTGGCTAAGGAGGCATTGGAAAAGAATATTATTCAGACAACAGTATTATAAAAGAGAAACGGCCGGCATTTATTAAACATATTAATAACAATACAAGTGCACTTTGAATGGTCAATAAGGAAAATAATAAAGAATAAGGGTCAGACCCCTTTTGGGCTGTCTGTAATGTCTTTTCAGTGTGTAGACTCAGAGCTCTGGTCAAAAAGAGAGAATATGAAAAGATAAAAGTCTGAAACTACCTGGGTAGTGTGTGTAGTGTTTGTTCACAAAAATGGAGATCTCCAAAACGGTCTTGTCTGTCTCTCCTGGTCGTCCTCAATGGAGAAGCAAGACGCCACTCTTCCACGTGCTGTCTATGCCTCGTGGGTCACAGGGCTTGCTGCTCCATTCTCTTGGGGAAGGAATCCAGTACACAAAAAAACCAACCTGCATACCGCAGGGTAGAAAATAAGTCTCTACTCTCTAAAGCACCAGATCTAGAATATTTGAATCAATCTTTCACATTACCAAATAATGGAATTAGGAAACAAAACGAAGCTAGTGAAGGTCCTTGCAGCTAACAAGTACAAATCACAGCGGAATCGTATAACATTTCACATTCATATTAAGCTATAGGATATAGGCTATCTGAAAATCCTCCGATTGGTTCTTGTAATGAAATGTTCTAGGTTCTCTTCAGTTCTAGGCCTAACAGGCCTACACATTATAAGACAACTACTATGCTACTACAGTGCATGGATAGAAAAAAGACAAACATGGCTAAACTAGCGCATGGTTAGCTACTGTAGAAACTCACTGAAGAATCCGGGCAAATAAAGAAAACGGGTTTCCAAGCAAGCAATCCTCTGCAATCCAAACGGGATTAATTAATTTAAACTGGTAAACTTAAATGAGTAAGGATAACAAAGGCTTAAATTTTGTATCTCTGTTCCAGCTTCTACGAGTTGGACTTTGGTTCATTCGTCTGCAGCTCAAGAAAGGTCTGCAGTCAATCTTTTACTCTAGTTCTGATCTGACAAGGCCTGGTAATTTTCCGTTTGGACAGGCTGCTAGCGCCCTCTACAGGGGACTGCATGGACATGCATTAACTCTTTCTAGGGCAGCTAAAATCAGGGGGGTTACACCTCGTTGGTTACATGCTACGACAGGGAAGTCGTCAAATCTTGTTTGTAAATATTAACTTCTCAAAGTTCGCTATATACGACATAAACTTTCATTACACATGAAGTCTTGTTAGTTTCTTGCTTGCGGAGATCTTCCCTTCATCTAACTTATGTGAAAGAAACCCAACAGGATTTGCCCCTCAACATTAAAATCGGCTGTCAAAATAAGTCTCAATACAAATCATAGTTGCATGTAATACAATAATTGCTTGCCGGTACTGGTTAAGTCTTCCTGACGTATATGTATGTGTATGTAACCTTAAGCTGAGACTTCAAAATGATAGTACTATTACTTATAATAAATGAAATGATGTATACATAACAAATGCAGTTAAAATGAACTCTCAATCATAACATTGGTCTTGGAAAAGGTAGACGAATATTACAAATTATGTAAACATGATGGCATCAGTCTTTTATCTATTGCTTATTCCAACTGCAAAACAAAATATGACTTCGCCTTTGCAGTTTTAGCCCCAAGCCTCTGGAATAATCTCCCCCAATCTATTAAATTTGCTAAATCTTCGATTGTTTTAAGCGGCTTCTAAAAACCCATCTTTTAATGGATTCCCATGTTTGACTTCTGTTTTGTTTTTTTAGCTTGGTCTGTTACTACCGGTTCTATATATATATATATATATATATATATATATATATATATATATATTAAAAGATTTCATTCACTTTATGTATTTGTTCGCATTTTGTGTATGTAATGTAAAGCACTTTGTAACGGTGTTTAACAGTGATATAAATAAAATTTTGCTTGCTTCAAACTAATGGGACTGTGTCCAGATAGATGGGGTTTCCTCAGTTTTAGGTAGTAATTGTCGTCTTTATGCTTACCACAGATACTGTTCTCTGGCCATGACAATTGCACTCCTTGTCGGCCGGTTTAATGATCTGTCTGTTATCGAGGAGTTCTGATAAGGCTCTGTCTTTTGTACTATTAGGTTTTACTACATGCTGTATGCGGAAGAATTTGTAAAAATAATTCAAATTGGCCACAATGAGGGTCGCGATTTCTGCCAGCAGCGTGCTGTTAGGAGTCTATTCTGACTTGGGAGTGAATGGCAGGGGCTCCGCATCTGTGCTGTCCTTGTAATACACTGCTAGTTTCAGTCTTCTGTGGCATTGTTGAATGTCCCTTCTGATCTGTTCCATTATGCTTTTTGTTACTTAGTTGGAATGAATTTTATTCCTCTGTTCAGTAGGGTTAATTGTGGGGAAGTTCGGAGAAAGTTTTTCGCTAGTACTACATTTTCATTCCCGTCCTGTATCGGCAGGCTTGTGGGGACTTTTAATTTAAATACTCCAACCAGTTTTGTCAGTAATTATATTGCTGTCTGTGGAGTCCAGTGCACCTTGTCCTTCTATAAGTCTCGAAGAGAGTCCTATTTAGTGGTGGCATGGTTGGAGTTGCCTTTGATGTATTCATTCAGTTTTTGTAGGTTTGTTTGTTCCCCCAGCAGGAGGCTTGTGGAGTAGTTAATCATGGGTATCTGCACATTGGCCTGTGGTAATTTGCTTTATGCTGCTCTGATGCCCCCTGAAGCTGCTTGATGGTGGTCCTTTTCAGTTTTTGTGATCTATTACTTCGCCTAAAGGACACAATCACCTCTTCCATTGTGTTGGAGTGGGTGGCTTTGTTGGTTGTGCTCTGCGCATGTCTGAATGTGGCTCCCGGATAACTGTCAATTTGTAGGTTAGCCAAGTCGAAAGGTGGGAATTTGGCAGCATTTGAATTTCCCATTATCAGTATAGTTTTGCTTGTGCTTATGTTAAACCTCTAGTCTTGGCATTTGTTTTGTTTGTTTGCCAGATAGTCTGGGGTATAGTGGTCAGGTTTATTTTTCGTCCACTTCCAGACAGCTCTGTTTAGCTGTTGTGTGATTTGGCGTGAGGGTCAGACCAGTCAGGATTGGTGAGTTGTTGTTGGGACGGTCCCGCCTCGTCCTGTAGGAGTGTTTATTTGGTCTGGATTCCCATATGGATCAGTCTGTTGTGTGGGTATTCCAGTGTGGTTCCTTCCCTGCCTCTGTTCTTTTGGGGATGGTGCCTGCAGTGGTGGTGTGGGGAGTATAGTCCTGCTTTTCAGCTGACCAGTCTCCCCTGATCTCCGCGGCCTCGCTGGTCCTCAGTTGCAGCTGTGGGGCCGTAGACGGCTGTGGGCGATCACTCATTGTTTGCGTGGGGGAGGTTGTTTGTTGTTTTCTGCCCCCGTGATGCGATTCGGCGGCACATGGACTTGGGTGACCACAAGCTTCGTTGTACCAGATGGCCGCGCCATTGGTGATTGACTTGGGCGTTTGGTGGCTTCGATTGGCTGTCCTCAGCCTCGAAGTCTGTCAATTTGGAGATGAATATTGTCTGTCGTCAATCGTCTCCTCCTGCAAGTGGCAGCCCAGGCCTTTCCTTGCCGAGGATGAGGCTACCTGGAACGGGCCATCCTAGTCCCGTGTGGATAGGTTGGTGAATTTATCCATTTCTCCTTTTATCAAGTTTTTGTAGTGTTGCTGTACTATTCTCATGGTTGTGGCAGCCCAGTTTTTTTGCAATGTCCTCAATCTTTCTCCGTGTCTTCGTTCAGGACTGCTGGTTTAATGGTGGTAGTCAAATTGTTGGCCAGACTAACTGGTTGGTTGGGGGCTGCTGTGAGGCCGACGCAGTTTTCGAGTGATGGTTTGCTGTGAGCAGTTTATGAAAATTCGCCGTCTTTAAGCCGAAGTCTGTCATCAGACCGTTGTCTTTAATTTCATTTAGCTCTATTTGTTGTTGTAGAGGGCCTTAAAGGAGCAGCAGCCCCTGGTGAATCTACCCTCAAATGTGTATCACCACAGTGGCATAGAAAGGGACTTTGTCTGTAAGCAGCTACTCCGTGAAAAGAATCTCACCCTGGAATTAGCGATAAGCACCTGTGTGCTTCATGAACAGTCAGAAAAGAGCTCCAAGGAGTTAAAGAAAGAAGCGGATATGTACGCTATTCAGAAAACTCGCTGTGGCAACTGCAATGGACAACACACGTTCCTGACCATAGTAAATGTTATGCATTCAATAAACAATGCAATAATTGTGGCAAACTCAATCATTCTGTTAAATGCTGCAGATCCACACCAGCATTGCCCATAGTTAGCGCCAAAGCCCCCCAGTCATTACTAAAAAAGACAGCCAGATAGTGAGAACGAACTGACCACACAACCAGACAGTGCTTTGGATGATACGTTTTTTTGCGACCCAGTTGATTCAGCCACTCGGGAGAAATCTTCACAACGCTGAAACTGAAAAGTAGAAAGGGCAACTGAAGGTAAAATTGGTTTACACTTTGATTTTTGTATTGTCTTTTAACATTTCTCTGTTCAGCACACGTATTCTTATCTCGTTTGTAGCCGGGCTCTGCTTAGGTTTGGCGGTGGAGAATGCGTGGTTGCCAGATACAGCTGATAGTTTCCAGCCCAAAAGCTGTCCAAAAACCGCCAGGATGTACATAAAACTGCCCAAAATGTAAAATCAATATATAGTTCAGTAATGTTATTTAATTGCCATACTATCCAGCATAAAAACAATGTACACTGACAGCCGAAGCACGCACAAAATAGCCTAACTCTTATAATGAGAAATTACAGCACTGCAAACCACAGCATATCGATCTTAGGTGCTACTGCCACCCTCTGGACAACATATAAATACTGTATGAGAGTCATCAAATGGGTTCGCCATGGTGCTGCGCATCTCTCTACTCCTCGGGAAGCGGCAAGTCAGACAGAGCTGAACCAAACAATTATCGTTTTCATGTCAATGCAGCAACAATATGTTGCGATCAAATCTATGTCCCTCTTTGCAAAAGCACAGAGGCACAGAGCGCGGTCAGTGTGCTCAAGCGCACGCAGGTATTGCACTTTTACAGGGTAGATTTAAATAGAGTTTATCTGTGAACATACACAGTAATCAATATTAGCTTTTACTCCAGACGTGTGTGTGTGTGTGAGAGAGAGAGTGAGTGATATCTTGCCTTTAGATGCAGAACAGGCTGTCGGTTGCAACTTGAACACACTGGTGAAAAACACATGTGAACTTTATAGAACTATGTACAGTTTGACATAGCTGTGTAGTACATGGATGAGTCAAACCTCCCCAACAGCTGTGGGGGAGGTTGGAACATGGCTGAGGTACATCTGTGTTAGACTTGTGCGCACATCCATCAGAGCAGAAAGGAGCAGTAATTCCATGCAATTTCTGGTATCGTCCTTGTTACTTGGGAAATGTTCTTTCCACATGCGCAGTTGAGATGGGCAGGGTCAGAAATCTTATTGCACCTAGTGCTAAATCCTGGAAGCACTGGTTTCCTCCAACATCTGTAAAGGTTTCCACCTCCAGCCAAAAGGCATCGATGGGCTGATCATGGGAGAAATTTGTTGATGCCATATTTCTCCACTGGGTCTCAAGTGAGCATGGAAAAAAAGCCGGGCACAGTAGCTCTAGTTTCCACAGCATTTCCAAAGAGGCAGGTAAGCACACCTGATGCTGCACCAGGACTTCTTTCAGAAACTCCATGCAGCATGTTGTAATGAGCTGCGTCTTCTCAAGGGGCGGAGTACTGGTCTCTAATTTCTGACTAAAAGAGGTCACCAGAGCTGCCTCAAGAGGTGAAATGAATGTTTGGGTGTTGTAGGTCCAGTTACCTGATCTGTTGATCGGTGTTCATGCGACGTATGATCTGCTTGATTATTCGTCTGTGTTGACATGAACAGCCTGTTAAGGTCCCTGAAAACGCCTAAGCTGTCTCCTGTTTCCATCTGAAAGTACTTGATCACAACTTTGATCTCCTGAAGAATTAGATGTAGAAAATGCATGAAAAGACTTTGTCGAGTCATTATACATCTCACTCAGGAGTCGCACAGCATAGCAGTGCTCATCATTTGTTGCCTGAGTGAAGTGTAACTTGAGCTTATTTTCTTGCTCAAGTATTCTATCGATGCAGTCAGCTGTCACTAACCAACGGGTAGCACTTGGTGAAAAAAATTTCAGCGGACATTCCCCATTGTTAATGGTCTTGTAGATAGCTCGCTTGGCTGAATGAGCGAACCAGTTGTAGGACTCGTATGTAATCCAGATTGTTGGGGAGATGCTGCATCGCCTTGTGAGCAACGATGTCAAGGGAATGGCGCACACACAGCTAATTAGCTGTAAACCGGGTTGTTGTTTTATGAGTAGTGTAAACTGAATGTTGTTTATCAACTATGACCCTGGCTCCGTCAGGAGCAATTCCCACCATGTTGTTAATTTTTAGACGGCTATCTTCCAAAAACCTAATGATAGCTTCCACAATCCCTTTGGCATCTGAACGTGAAAGTTCAGCCAGGCCGAGGTAATTGCTGACAAAGTTGTTGT